>NW_020211278.1:1556321-1556662 GCF_003070985.1 Temnothorax curvispinosus | reverse complement strand
GTTACGGCCCTGGATTCCACACTACTCACAGTACTCACCTCATATCGAGCGCGCGGCTGACGGAGAAGTTTCGGCTGCCGGCAATGCTGGCGACGGCGAAACACGCATTGCCCTCGCTCTTCCCGCACGCGTTACCGAACGCGACACACGCTCTACCGAGCAGTCGTAATTTTCCACGATAGGGCATTTTTCGACGAACGTTATCGCCGATAGAGGTAAGAGGGCGAGCGGGGAGCGAAACAGAGAGAAACCGACGCGATTCGAGGGGCACAAACGTCGTGAGAGACGAGACGCAACTGAGATCACCGAGAGGCCACGGCCACGCTCTTTCGAGTGTCGTG
>NW_020211278.1:1506533-1556311 GCF_003070985.1 Temnothorax curvispinosus | reverse complement strand
GTTGACATTAAGACGTTATTTATACATCATTGACATCACTCTGTTATTTAGGATAATACTAATAATACTATATAATATTATCGACATACAGTAATAAATACTAATTTTTATTTGACTGTTTAGAGAAGTCTCGATAATAAATCTGAAATGTGTACCTATATGTACAGAGATTATAAAAGATTTGATTGAGTAGTAAGTGTAATAATTTAGTGAGAGAGAACACGGTCTACTTTAACAGCATCATCTTTAATACCCCTTAAATCAAAAAGCTTACAATTTAACAATTGTAACTTGAAAGCTTAGTCTAGCAATTAATAATTAGGTAAGAATTAAGGTAATGGGTTTTTCCGAGTGATCATAAACTCTTCGCGGTCGTGATACGGCTCGTACGGATCGTCAATGTAATAATGCCGTCTGCGCCAATACTTGGACGTCATCTTGTCCAGTAGCGTCGACTGCGTGGCATTGCAGAACACGTGTCGGCGCAGTCTCTTCTTCCTGGCGGTCGTCTTCGTCCACAACTTGTTATGTCGACCCGACCTCGTTCTGATCCAGATACCCCTGCAACATTTCGTTTGTCGCTCGAGAATCTTGGCTTCTACGATACAAGATCTTTCAAGATTATTATAATGCGCTTGATGTATCCTTGATGTATCCAGATATTACCAGTGCAAACGGTAGAAACGGTCTATAACCGTCTTCACAGTCTTCCGCTTTCCCGACGTTAGAGAGAACTTGATTAACGTTCTCACTGGCACGTTAGTAACAGGTTCGGCTGGCAAAGCCAGACGATTTTCCGTCCCTGCATGGCTGAAAGAATAACATTTACATTACTTTTACACAACAATTTGCATCTTATTATTTATCTCGCTCACATAGAAATCAATATGTTCTACAAAATTACTTCTGCAATATTCTACTTTAATTACTTTAGTAATGTTTTATGTTGCACAGGTCCGACAGTTGCCCATTTCTGAACAGCGATTGATAGCGCTCCGAACTCTCTATGCTGTACAGACTTCAAAACGGGATTGCATCTTGAAGCAACGCAATTTACTACACTTTTACTGCTCGTCGCTCTCGCTGCAACTCCTGAAAGAACACGTACAGTACGTATACTTGCAAGATAAAAAATAACAAACAAGTAATAAGTAAAACTGAGTCGTTATGTAATCGATTAGAGAGAAACACCTAAACATTTACGGTCCGGACTGGTATTTTATATACTTTTTCCAAACTTAGTGAACTGTGTGCCGATTTTATGTGGGTCTTTAAAAATTACAAACTCGGGGAAGAATGTCTTACATCCGAAATATATGCGATCACGTATTATTTATTTATGTGAGTATCTCGAGCACGTACAACCGCGTAGAACGTTGGACTTTATGGATTGCTCTTTACACTCGATTTCTCGAATTAAAACATACAGAGTATTCAGGAGTCTCATCTACACCGGATTTAATTAGGAAAAAATGAACCGAACATGATCTCGCGGATAGAAAATTCACAATCGAGAAAATTTCACGAGACGGAGAACTCCAAGTGCACGTTCAAGCGCGCGCGCGCTCGCTCGCCCACGTTCTAATTCCGTGGCGTTCCCTCCGCCAGCGGCGTGTCATGGCGCTCGCGGAACAGCGAACCTAACCTCCCGACGTCGCGCGGCACTCCGTCGTTCGCGACGCGACGTGACGCGAGATCGGCCCCGGTGTATCATGGTGCGACGCGGAGCTGACGCGTGACAGGACCTCGCAACGCGGTCGCCGATCGTGGGATCGGCCGTGGGGCACGCGTACACCCACCTCGCAGCGCCGCGCTCACGGCACGCAGCATTCTTCTTTTCGCGCAGTTCCACCCGATTCCGGTGTGTCGTGTGTCGCCCAGCCAGCTGTTTTCCTCCCCCTTCCGTGCCGCAGCCGCCGCAGGCCGCAGTTTCGTTTTTCATTCCCCTTTTCCCGCAGTCCCGCTGGCTGCCCGACCGGCTGCTCGAAGGATGTTCCGAATTGGATTAAAATTTCCGTGCAACGGTCTGAATCGGGTACGTAGCCGCGTGCGAGAAGTTCGCGGGTGGGCGCCGTGCGATCGTCCGGGAAAGATCGCTCGCGTCGAAATACCGCGTGGAGCGACCGCGCGATGACACGATCGCGTACCGTGACGTCGTGTCCTCGCGACAGTGTCGCGCGACGATACCGCGCCGACCGACTCCACGCGCCGTCGGCGCATCACCGGCGATCAACGACGAGCGTCGTGGGGTCGGACGAGCCGTGAATGCCGTGATGACGGCGACGGAGGATCCCCGCGGGGTCTCCGACGTGAACGTCCGTCCGTCGCGAGCGACGTTTCCCGGCCCGCGCGCGCGTGACAAAGATGGCATGTTTTCAAGAGGGCTTACATAACTCCAGAAGTTCTGATCTCAACGTGGTTTAATCCTTTCAGGTAAAAAAACACGGCTCCAGACTACATCTGACTGCCAGGTACTACGAGTCGCGGGCGCGCATCAAGTACGAGCCAGATGGAAGGTGAGTCCTTCGGCCAAAGTCCATCCGGGTCTCGACAGGTCTTATTGCTTGTCAGACGCTTGTCGTTATCCTGCGGAGATCGTCCTCGCGCCTCGTCAATTCCGGAACACGGTTGACATTGTGTTTTCAAACTGTTCATGTGTGATTTCGTGCGGTGAAATCGTAACGCGGTGAGGTTATGTCCGATCATGTGTTTTCCTAAGTCCTAAAATAAGAATGAGTAATTTTATGAATGACATCTGCTACATTCATGATTTTACCACTACTGTATCTGAATTCTGTTGAGTAATCATTGATCATGAGAGTTGTTAAGCGTTCGACAAGTAATATAACTTTACTTAATCTTTTGATGTTATGTGCGTCTTGTATCTGTATGTGTAAAGAAATATAGTTTTGTATTTTTTTTTTTCAGGCTATGCAGGGATGTCAGACTTATCTCCAGGTTTACTGGACTTAAGTATTCGACCGCACCGTCAAAAAGGTACACACAGAACATGAATCTTAAGAATATTTGGCACGTTGTTTATTAATGCATGCTCTTAATTTTTTTGTGAGACTTTGTACACGCTGTACTGTATCACGAAAGAAGGAAAAAGAAAGTCAATTGTTTTATATAGATTTATTTTAATTGCTTGCGTTTTTCAAAACAGCGAGAAAAGTCGGGGATCGGGGGCGCTGTTAACTCTAGGAGCTGTAACGATAGGTACCTTAGGAATACTAACGTATGCGAAACGAGATCCAGAGTTTCGAGCTACTCTCGAAGGATGGATTCCTGGCACAGACAAAGCTATCCGAATTATCTTTCAAGAAGACTCCAGCTACTTTGACTTTGTGCTTACGTTCGTCGAAACGTTGAAGCAGACGTAAGAAAATAAGAATTATGTATAAAATTAATAGTTAATTATTGATGTCACTGAATGAATGTTTTTTTTTACAGGATATTAGGCCTGTTCATCAAGGAGGCATCAATACCAGAACCAGGTCAGACAAGAATACAGTGCGCAAAAGTTGTAGAATATATACGTGAGTCCCAATCCATGCCTAATTCCTTAATTCCTTACTCATGCCTTCTTTCTCATACCTTTTCCTTTGTGATCTTGTTCCTTTCTTCGACACTTTTTAGAATTACATAGATTACATATTACATACTTAATTAGTAATGCTCCCACTAACATTTAACAATTGCATGTGTGTACTGTAGCGCCCAAGCCAGCTTTTAAACCATTGGTCGAGCAGAAAGAAGCGCCTATTAACAAGAGTCATACCGAAATTCGTGTTAGTAAAGACAAGGGTGAAAAAGTAGATGTTGGTACGTTTACATTATTTCTTGGAATCATTTTACACGAAATCTATGTGGAAGATAATTAAATAGTTCATATTTTTATAGTTGAAAAGCCAAAGTCGCCACCTAAAACTATACGCGATGAATTGATGCCGCAAAATCTTGTCGAGTTAGAAACATACTGTGGCGAAGCTGCCGCTAAAGCTATTGCGGCCTACCACAAGGCAGTGTGCGCGCTTCAGGAATACAATCAGGATGTTGTCAAAGTAGTTGAAAGTGCTGGCACTACGATAAGCGGAGTCGTTTGGCAAAGGTGATTGCCGTTATGCTTACGTAATCATTTCACACTTCACTTGTATATCGATTATGTAATCAGATTTGTCACGTTCGCAGGTTAAAGGATGCGACGGAAAAGAGAAAACAGACCATACAACAGGCGGAGGAGCACGCAAAAGATGCGTTAGATTCTCTTAAACGCATGTACAATCTAATTGATGAACCTGTGCTTGAAGCGGCCGCTCACATTAAAACGGCCGCAAGGCGGAATATTAGAAAAATTATGGACGACGTGGATGAAGCCAAGAAAAAATATACCGAGGAGCTACAGAGTGGTAGCGTTGCGGAGCGTTACTGGAAGCAGGTTCAGACAGCGCGAGAGAACTTTAACGAAGAATTGCAAATACTGTTTCCCAATATAAATATTCATGATAAGAAGTTGTCTGTGAGCGAAGAAGCCTTCGATTTATTCGTTCTGCATATGTATCACAAAGTCAACAATTTGCAAAAGGAGCTGGAGAAATTAAGAGTGAGTTGTTAGCATTATTTATTTTAACGTCAACCTCGTAGCCTCGAAATTTATATTTCTGAAACGCTTTCGTGCTAAAACAACGTGATTTTCGCATAAAATAATATTGCGTCGATAATATCGTTACTATCTTCAGAGAAAAATTGTTCAATTACAGACAGTTAACGAAGCTAAAGTGAAAGCGGCATTGAGAACGACGGGTGAAGATGCAACTCAAGAAAAGTTGGACGCGCTAATAAGCCTCGCGGTTAACCAAGAAAGGCTTGAGCTTGAAGATAACCACGCGAAAAAGGTAGGAAATATTTTTATTATATTTTTAATTTAAAACATGGATCGCGAGCACAGATCTTTATTTACAGCAAAATTAATTCTGAGAATAATAGAATTTTAGATTTATTAATCGTCATTTGCGAACGTAACGTGACGTGTTATCTCGTTGTATGCTGTCGAGCTTATGCCTCTTCGTTCGTACATTCTGCTGTGGAGAAACTAATTCTATAATTCTATGGTGTGCATATGTGACAAGAGAATATATTCAAGTATGATTCAGATGGCTTCAAAGCGCCTTGTTTGGCGTGCGAATAGCGCACCGGCCGATGTTGCATGCTTTTACACGCGCCATCCCTGTTCTCTTAGTGTACAAATACAGATAAATGCGAGCTTTAGCGCCGTTATTAATGTTGCCGTAGCGTTCAGAGACTTTGTACAGCCACGCGTTCACGTATAAAATCTAGCTCTGTTGCGGATATAGCCGCGCGAATTAAAGAGGGATGGTTATAAAATGATTCTCTCATTAAATCGTTCCGCGATAACAATCGTGTGAAACGCGAAAAATTTCTGAGATTTCTAAGGAAATGTTTTTCACGGTGAAAGGAAAAAATGATGGGGGAAGATGGAGGGAGGTAGTTAAAAACCGAGCGGTGGAAATGATGGTGCTTAATAATGCTTGTAAAACGAACGAATAGAGAGATAAAGCGGTGATAAAGCGGGCCTTCATTAAAGAGTGTCGGAAAATAACGGAATAAGAAAGTAACAACGGGTCACTTGAATCATAGCCGCTTAACATCACGTTTTACTACTTTTCAAGATTTCTCAAGTTGAATGGCTTCGCGCATAAGGTAATATCCGAACGTTGTTTCGTAAAGTTACATTTTAGAAGATTCTACCAGTGATGCGTTTTTTTTCGGCTTTAATAATTCTTTATCAAATGTCTTTCCTCCCGCGTTTAGTAAGAACGTGCCAACTTTGTGAGTCAAATCGAGACCGGATCGCTTTCCACGCGGTTGTATTCAGATCGGGGCACAGGTGCATCGGTATTTTGTTCGAATATGACGAATTTAAATCGGTGCAGGCATCGATGTGTAACGCCACATACGCGATATGTCCGAGCGTGTCGCGTCAGAGGATTGCTCCAGCAACGCCAGTCCTCCTTGGTTCTTTTATTTATTTCCATTTGGCCGGGCGCCAATATTTCGACAGCAACGGGCGATATTATTCCCTTGGAGTATATACGACGTTTGTGTGCCATAGCCATACGTATGCTGACCGGAGAGGTATCTGCTGAGGAACCATTGTGACTCATTGTCCTCATAGTTGTCCGACAGCTCTTTTCCGGGGACTCTCTTCTTTTATATCCCCGGTCTCTGTCTCCCGGAGCCGCACCGCCGAATATAAATCTTGTCGAATCGATCGGCGCGGCGGACTCGCACGACCTTTTGTTCTCGTTTCGAACGGGAACAGCGGTGTCCTCTAATTGCTATTTGTCTACGAGCTTCCGGTACTGCTCGTTAACGTCCGGTCGAATATTTTACCGTTAATGCGTCACGGACGGGCCGGGCGTATCGCTGACCGATATCCCTGCGTCATCCAATAAATTACATATATATGAGAAAGACAGCGGAATTAATTAAACGGTAATCATTGCATAAGTTGCCGCTAACAAACGATCGTTCGTCCCGCGACAGTTGATGCGAGCTGTCGGGGCAAATGCGACGAAAGTGTGTCATGTTATCGTCGTCGTCGCGAACTTTACGGTGCGTTTGCGTTGCTGCTCGTCGCGCAAAGAAGGATCTTCTCTCGCGTCATTTAATTAACACGTAGTTTCGCCTCGGAAAAACAACTCGTCGTCGTCTTCGTCAACGCGAGCGACTCCGAATGTTTTTGTCCTAACGCGTTGCAACGTTGCGAAAGCAGAGGTAAAGTCACGCTATACAAATTGGCCAAACGAAACGGTCATCGGAAAGGCCATGGGTCAAATTTTTTTGAACGAGTTAGAGGAATTAATTAGTTTTTTTTTTCATGTATATATCCGATGTGTTTATATATATATATATATATATATACATATCGTACATGAATGTAAAATATAAAACAGCCGAAACGACCACCGTTTATCAAATGTTTCATTTTTGTTTATACTCACAACAAATAAGTAAAGTTTTCCGTGAAGCCCAAGGGATACGTCCCAAGATCGTAGGGAGAGCTTGAAAAATTCATAGTTCCTTATCTGCTTTCACGGTTTGGGATTTCAGTCCAAGGCCCGGTCACGGAATATCTTGATGGCGGTACACCTAAAAGTTATTTACCGCGACGGACGTGAATTATCGATGAAACTTTTTGTCACGATTTGTTTTGTCTCGCGCACGGGCGAAGCTTACCATCGTCTGGGAAACAAAATGCGAGCAGTGAAACTCGTTCGAACCATTTTCCGTACAGTTTTCGCAGCGCATCGCCGCGCGATACTCGTCAAAGTATCACCGATAATTTTAGCGCTTTTGCGCGAACAAATTAAAATTTACGATATTTAATAGAAATTCTTACAGAAGCTAATAAATTCCACAATAATAAGCAACAGTCCGTGAAAATCCCACGCTCTTTTCCGCATTGAGCTTATATTTTAATTTCTAGAAAAAAAAAATATATATATTAATTTAAACTACAGAGAAGTCTGTTTTAGCAATGTTAATTAGTTCCTTTCATTTTAATTCGAATATTCTCTTTCTGTCTTTAATGTGCATGCACACGTTTATATCTGCGGGTAAGTCGTTTAGCCGCACTTTTCGGGCGCAAAGTGATGCACTCGTTCTTCGGAAACGATCTTTAGCGCACGTGCGCGACGTGGCGCCGATCGTATATCCGCTTTTACGACGGAAGCGCTCGCCGGTAGGAAAAATATTGCTAGACGTGTATAGGACGACTAACCAACCGCGCGAAAGAGCGAGAGTTTAAGCGTTCTTTCCTGTCTTTGTAAGTCGAAAAATTCCCACATTAACGCCATTGCGGTCGTACGTGCTGTACCGATCACGGCATCTTCCCTGAATGTTTTTCTTCCCGATCCGGAGATCAATTTCCTTTTTCGCTCGCGCCTTTTCCCATGAATCTCAGATACCTGTCTTATTCTGCAGACCAAGATTCTGGAATAATTTAAAGACGACGTTATCGGTATTCTGAATTTTCATTGAGTCTTCAATTGAATAATATGTATAGTGTCTAGAGACGTTCATTCTTTACGTCAATGACGAATTCTTCGAGAATTTTTACTTAAGGAAGATGTTGCTGTAAGGTTTCATCTGTTGGAAATTTTCAATTCAGCGTAAAATCATGGTTATCAAATCACGAATTGAAATGAAGAAGAAGTAAAGTTCGATTGAATATGAACAATAAGATTATTCTTTCTTCGTTTAATTGCAGCTCAGAAGTTTAACGAAAAGCCTTTCATTTCCGACAGGAAACTATCGATTGGGAAACTATTTCACTTTTAAAATTGTTGGTTGACATTTGACATTTTATTTGAAGTCGAATGGGGAGACTAACTCACGTTGCAAAACAGGAAGAATATTTTCATTGGAGTCGGAAAGGCTGACAGAATCATTGTCGTAAAGTCTAATGTATTTCGTAACTGGGGAATACGCGTGAGATAATAAATACATTTCGCGCGAGCCTTTTCTCGTATGTATTACTTGCCATCAACGCAAAACAAAGATATGGAAGATATGTGATGAGGATGAACTATTCACCAGTTTAGAGGATTTTTATAGACAAATAAAATTCTTTCGCTTCACCAGAGTTACATTGAGATTTACGATACGCGTAACTCCTGAAAATTCTTTATTACGGTCGTTTTACTCTTAAGAACGAAGAAGAAGAAATCAATCTCGATTTCATATTAAATAAGGGAAAAAAGGAGCGTTGCTGGTTTTTTTTCCCAATCATCAAGTGGGACGCCATCGCACGCGGGCGCGAATTGCGAGGCTCTCTGTCCGCGATATCTAGAAAGAGCTTTTTCCATCCGCAAACTTTCGATCGGTCGGCAAAGTCGGCGAGGCGCGACCCGCTCGAGTTAATAGCCCCAAATCCGTTTTCCTTTCTTTCGGGGAGGATCTCGCCCGTCGCATCCGTCGCCCGATCCCCAGGTAGATTGCCGTACAAATCGTCGTCATTAAATTAGTTACGCGCCCAGGAAAAACCGCCGCGATTTCGTTCGCTCGAATCCGTCTTCGTGAGAGATAAACGCGAGAACCGAGCGGAATTCGTTATCGTCAGCATTCGAGAACGAGGGGGGGAAAAAAGAGAAAGATAAACGTAATACACAGAGGGGTACGAGATATATAACTGCATTGTCCAACCGTAATGAAAGGACCTCTTTGCAATTTAAATCACAAGAGAAATGTGCGAATATTGTTATCATTTTCCCTTGACGGGACGCTCGATTAAGTAGTACATGTATTAATAACAACACCTATAACAATCTTTCCGTTCTTTCCGATTCTTAATCTGAACAGAGAAAAATGTCAGAATAATTAGTAGAACGATAATTGCGACAAAGTAAACACTGTAATCCCATAATCGACGATAGACGGAGCAGAAACATCTGTCGCAGTATTTTGCAAGCGGAACAATTTTCGCATGACTTCGCGTGAATATAAACGGCTCGTGTTTTTCCTCTACCGTATTTAATTAATCCGGCTTGGCGCAATTGCGGCATGCGACCGGTGTTAGTGAAGTGTTTTAGATTTGCCGAAATGGATTATAGAGCGTTGCGTTGGAGCCAGCTTAGCTCAGCCGAATGGAAAAGCCTCGTTAAAAAAAAATTTTTATTATTTATAAAATGTCAATTTTATGTCGATTAATTTCAGATAATTTACGTGAAAAAATAAATTTATAGGTAGTTAAAGGATATTCTATAATTAGGAAATAATAATAAAAGAAAATTGTATAATTTCCTACTTTTATAAAAATTAAGATTTGTTGTCAAGGAACAAGTGTAACTTCTTTTAGCATTTTGATCGTTGCAGCATCGACGACAGCAACGTGAAAAATAGCCAGCCTTAAGATTGCGGCTTATTTCCATTTGTCCTTGATTCCACCGCATTTTGCGCCTTTTGCGCAAAGACAACTGCAGTTATTCGTACATTACCGACATTGACTATCTCTAGAACTTCATCGATCTATCCTCGTAGGTCGCGAAACCTAAGATGCGGGTGAATAACGATCGAGAAGGCTCGCGTTCTATGGTATCGATAGAAATCCCTCTCGCACCCTTGAAACTCCCTCAAACGGGTCGGCGAAGTTGTCGGGTCAGCCGGGCGTTAATTATTGACACGGGTTCTCGGTACATAGAGATTCCAGATGGTGGCGGATGCCGGTGCATGTCCGCGGACCGTCCCAGAAACACGGGTCCATAGACGTTGTATACGAAACACAGCGTTGGCCAGGGAGTAAAAGGGTGAACCAAGTGAGGCGAAACGACGTCGGCAGACAGGAGATAGAGGATGTATCAGACTTTCGAGGCTTGGGTCGCTGCCCAATGAGGACGGTCCGGCTGATGCCTTAAGTGCGAATAATTCATCAAAGTCTCATTAGGCTAATGCCTTGAGGCTTGTATCTTGAACGGCATTATCGCGCCGAGGGTGGTGATTGCAGGAGACACAAGCTTCTCAGGGATTCTGATTTTTTTTTTTTTTTTTAATACAAAAAGGACATTCTCAATGGTTACGAAGGAAAAATAACGAAGCAAGTTTTCGCTAAATTCTATTCCTTCCGATTAGAATTTTCTTTCTTAGCGTATTTTACGTATTTTGCACACATTCAGTCTATTTCCAAATAAAAGACGTTAAGTGGCGCAAATCTCGAGGAAATTATTTTTTTTTCACCGTGTTGTTCTTGTCTCTCTGTACCTTGCAACAATATCGCCGAGCTGTCGAGAGACACTGTTTGTTCTAGACTTTAAGGCACCGACATGCAACGTCTTATCTAGTTTCCTGAAACTTTGGCTTATCTCTCACGTGACGTTCATTTTCTCTTATCTCGCGTGGATAGGAGATTGGAAAGGGCTGAGGAACGTGACGTTACAATTCCACGATGCACTTATATTTAATAGAATGTAAAGAGTTTATATTAAAATATAACCAACATTAATATTAGGGAAGGCAAAAGAATATAAAAAAAATTACACGTAACATTTCTTATAAAAAAATTTTTATAGGTATATTATTTTATTTTTACATAAAATACTTCTTTCTTTAATTATTTATCCAATATGGTAGAGATTATAAAACGAACGAATAAAGTATGCATATTGTCCATTATACTGTATTCACGAGTATCCGTCTTCGTGTTTCAGCTGCTGACGGAGCAGAAGAAGCTCGACGACGAGATGCGGCGGCAGCTGAAATTGCAGTCGGAGATACACGCCGATCATCTTCGAGAGGCACTTTCGGTCAAAGAGCAGGAAACGCAGAGGATGCTGCAACGCGCGCTTAGCGAACAAGCCGACACCAGCGCCATAAAGTACAAGACACAGCTTGCAGAGGTAGTTGGAAGGTCACGTGCTGTTACAGCGGCTCTCAAAGGTGAGTACGTATCCCTGTATACATCTTCTTGCTTCGAACCAGGAAGAAATCGTTTCCTCAACGTTTTCTCTTGTGCGAAGAAAGTGCAATCGCGTGATCGCGACTTATATCGACTTATAACGCGTAAAAAAATTCAATACCGATTTAAAATTGTGCGAAATGATTTAAAGTATAATTTATTTTAGTAAGATCAATCTCGCCAATAGTTCTGCGTATAAACTATACCTCGATAAGTCTCGTAAAAATTATCATAGCCGACGTTTAGTAAGTATCCATCATCAGTTTAGTAAGTAATAATGTTTAATGTCTATTGTGTCGTTCAGGGGACAAATCATCTTTCGGGGAGATGTTTTCGCCTTTTTCGTTTTCACTATTGTGCGTCACCGTGTCCGGGCGTTTAATTACACGGGCAAAAAACACGGGCCTGGTCTCTATAAAAGACTTCGCGCGCTCGCGTCTGCGTCGAGAAAGTGTCGGCGGACATTTTGAGACGCTTGTTCTCCTCCACTGTTTGTCTTTTCCCAATCTCTTTGTCCTTTCGACGGTAATGGACCTCTCATGGTCTCGAGTTGGACTGAGTCGGGTCGAGTTTCACCATCGAATGTGTAGCGTTTGCGCGATCAGTATTGTTTGCGACTTGCAATTCCCTGTCTTTCACCGAACCGGACATGTAACTTAGCCACGGATGTTTACAAAGGGGGGAAAGATACGATCCTGTAATTGTTCGCGAATGAAGGGTAATACTTAATAGGGTGGTCTCAAAATCGATGATACCACGTCTGACAAAAAGAAAAGTAATAAGAATATATATAAAAACTTAAAAATTCCAGCGAAAAAGATTTGAAAGAGGAGATCTGCATTTCTTCTAAAATACTGTTGGAAGTTTTCTGAAAATTACTTGTAAAGGCGCCGTTGAAAGTTATGCCGGCGATGTTTACCGAATGTCGAACGTTTGCCGGACGAAGTTTTCGGCGAATGGACGGAGTTTTATTATTTCGCGGTAAACTTTGTAATCCGCGTACAAGACGCACAACACTCTGAGACGCGCCTGGCCGAAGATATCGCAGGATGTATTCGCCCTTTCTAGTTTTACTGGTAGCAGAGGGGCTACCGGAGTTTAATCCGGATTAACCCTGTTCGAGTTTAACACAGCGATGGCACCTCCAACGGTCCCCCTTATCGTCGCTGCCCGTACTCTCCTGTGTCCGACCAGTTGAGATTAATTCTCGATTAACAAATCTCGTATACACGACGTGCACTCATCGCGCAACGCGCCGGCCGATAACTATCTTTAATTAGTTTCCATTCGAGTCATTTTCCGGTCACTGAATGGATTACGAACGCAACACGTTATCGATACGTCGCGCTCGCGCCCTCGATACGACTCGCTTGCGTTACATTATTGAAAATCGTTGCCACTCGTGGAGATGTACTTTTTTTGTCCGTTTTCAATGATCCCTTCTCCCCAAGAAAACCTACGTGTTTACTATCTGAACATTATTATCGATTATTCATAAAGAGTCCGTATTTAATCCCGCACATTTCTCGCCCATAAAGTGGGCGATATTTATTTTATCCCGCGCGTTACGTACATTAATTGTCGCGACACAAAGAGAGAACGAGAGAACGGGGCTTTTAAATGAGGAAGGATTTTTTTTAATAGCATTTATTTCTCGTATTCGACAAACGGCGAGCATCGCATTCGTTCCGCGCGGAACGAATTTCGTTGGAATTCATTGCGGTTTCCGACAAACAGTTTACTCTCCAATGCGAAAATAACGGTAGCTTCCCCGCAAACTATTGTGATATTTTCATTGGACCGTTTCTCATCGAGTTTCTCGATTAAAACGTCCTAATTTCCCGGTGGTCTACCGATGCTTATAATTATTGTCCTAATTGCGAATTGTCTCTCGAAGTAGTGTCACCGAATTTGACCGACCGGGATATTTCTGGCTGGCGAAAGAGAGAGAGAGGGAGAGAGAGCACGGCTGTTCTCGCGGAGACGCTTTTCGCTCGTTAATTAACTTTGCCCAACAAGCGGACGGAAGTGTAGGTGGAGGTTTCCGGGAGGGAGAAGGGCGGAGAAAGAAACGCGTGGAATACGGTGCTCACCGCTGCATAATATCCATTATCCGGCGTGGAGTTCTGCGTTTAATTTGGTGAATTACGTCGTTTTACCGACGCGCTTTGCTACCGGAGACTATATACTCGGAGGCGGGCCGCGCGAGAACAGGAGCTACCAAAAGTTAATAAAATGCAAGTCCCTCGAAAGGTCGTAAGGTAAAGACGAGAATCTCGAGGGAAAAAAAGCGCGAGGTCCCGTGATTTATAAGTCCGCATTGCGAGGGCGCGATGAAAATAAAAGACATTATTGGTCTTTCGTAAGGATCTCGTGAGAAAAAAACGTGGCAAGGACGACGAGAGAGAAAAAAAAGACACAGCTTTTCTCTTTTTTCCTCTTTCACTGATCGCTCCCGCAATGGCGGTGGCACAGGTACGTATTTCATGAATAGAAATTAACAATAAAAAGATGGCATGAAAAGAGATGAGGAGGCGTCGAGGTGTAAACTTCTAGATTTCAACGTGGGCAATGTTGCAACGGGCAATGTTCGGTATCTCGCCGAGACGTAAGAGAGGCGGAAAAAGAGATTCCGTAGCTTTATAAAGTGACGATTTTCGTTCTGCAGGAAGTTTAAGAAATAACAATTTCATCATAAGTAAAATGGTAGCTTATATGTATAATAGATAACTTATTTGCATAGATCTGGATTTTGTCCCGTGTCTACGTTTCCGGCTGCGGCAAATCTTGATCATCTATCTTATGATTATTTGTTTATGCAAAAGTCAAAAGTTTTTTACATATGTAAAAAAATTAGCGAGATGAGCGCATATTTTTTCGAGCAGCCTGTTCTCCGGACGTAAAATTATCGCGAGTAATTAAATAACTTAAATAATTATATAATAAAAGTGCAAATTTAATATAGCTGTGCTTTTTTATCGTAGAATTTAAATACGGGAGAAAGACAGTCACGCAGGGTAGCTGGAAGGGCAATAAAGCTGATGGATGAGGGTAGAAAGCGAGGGAGATCGTAGGTCGCGGTTTTATCAGCTCGACAAACCGACTAACATATGCGACGTATGGCGTGTGTCCCAATTATAACTTCTGCCATACGTCTCTCGCGGGCGCTATTAAGGGTCAGTACACGGCTATACCACGTCGAATGCCGGGTGGCGAGGAGAAAAAGCGCTACAGCCGCGCGGTCGGCTGTTCGCGTATCGAAAAACACGGCTGCATCTCGCACCTCCGTGGGCGTTTATTGTCTTTCGCGCTCGTGACGAGCTCGGCAATGAAGAAGATAATAACGTCGTAATTTACGGTAACGAGCGCGGAGGGAGAATGAAGCGCGAATTGCTCTCGCCCGAAGGGAGAAGTTGCGAGAAGTGCCTAATTTTCAGAATTTCTTTTTCGGATAAGATGCAGGAGGATCTCGCGAATGTGAGAGTGCGGCGTCTAATCTCGTTTGTCGTCGTGACAAAATAGGACTCGCGAAGCGAGTGCCGCGATACGAGGTGCATATTTATACGCTTGGTAGGACTCAACTATAATGCTACGTCGAGCTACTCGACGCGCGCGCGAGACGCCGTCGCTCGCTCGCATCGGACGCGAATCCTTCAGGGAGATGGAGATACCGACGTCGATGCGGTTTATGTTCTTCCTACCTTGGCAAGTTTCCACCCCCGCAAAATACGGGATAGATCATCGCTATCGTCGAATATTTCCGCCGCAATTACGTCGCGTTAAATTCATCCGCGTCGCCGGCTACGGGAGGAGAAGCCTGCGTGTGACGGTTACCATCCCGATCCGCCTCTCATCCGTCCTGAAGACAACTCCTCGGCGAAATCTCGCGAATAACGACGACGACGGATTCGTCCTTTACGATCCAGAGCGCGAGGACATTTTCAAATTCGAGGTATACACTTAACACGATTACGCAAGCTGCATTACGACAAGATTTACAATTCACGCGATGGAATCTCTTCGTGTCCTTTTTCTGTTACGATATCCCTCGCATTAGATTGAACCGACGTTGCAGGAATTAAAATACTGCCTTGAAAAAGAACATCGACTGCTATTATAACATTGAATATATTATGTAATAGCACGTATTTATTTTCCCCTGATGAATAAATTATTTTCGTGCTGCTGAGAAGGAGATAGACGGGAGAACAAAAGAAGCATCGACTTTTCTCATTTAAATCAATTGATTCAAGAGTCGCTCATTATATCGTTTGCGCGGAAAAATTTAAAGGGAGGATAATAAATCTCTTAATTGACTACGAGAATCGTATTCCGTCGGAATTTACGGTGCCATGCTTTTATTGCTGAATCACTCGCGATTGTTTGCGCGGGGAATTAACTCTTTTCGCATGTACCGGTATTTCGGATATAACTTTTCTTCGCGCTTGTAACAGATTCATGTTGTTCATAAATGTGAATTTAAGAATATCGAATTGTGAATATTGTGTCCATATATCGGGCTTCGCGGAGAAACGTGGCTCGCGAATCTGCAAAAAGGTATCCAATATCCGCGACAGTCGACTTTTTTTTATACCGGCGGGGGTTGCGGACGTAGAATCGAACGTTTAATCACAAGCGCACGAGCATTTACGATTTAATATTTTCTCGGTCGCGCGTGAATGGCGCGACGAGAGTTGCAATTCCCTCGTAAATCAGACAGTACGTGCGCTCCTCGGTGTCGAACGTCTCAAAATTAATAGCGTGACAGCTGCGGGAGCGGGACGCAGAAACGTGGAAACGCGTAAAAGTTTGGGACACGACGCAGGGTAGATATGAAAGTGGAATACTGATGGGAACGAACGTGTATATATATACTATATATGTTTAGAAGAAAAAAGTATGTGGATGTGTGACCCAAAAACCGCCGATACATAATTTCGTGAGTCTTTATATATACCTTATATACCTAATATCAAAACTAATGACATCAAATATTTCACAAATATTCCTTCAAAGGTAAACCGGTAAATAATAGATAAATTTGCCTCTTTGGCTTTTATTTTTTTATTTTGCTATAAATATTGATTTTCCTCTTATAAAGTTGAAGCCGGTCGTAAATATGTATTTGATCGAGATACATACTGATCGCGTCCGCGCGCGTTTTAATTAAATTCGCGTTTAAAATGCGTTCTCTTTTGTATATACGACGTCGCATGCTTTATCCCGCGCGATTTTTGCCCCGACGAAAATAGTTGAGCGAAATCGGGAGGGAAGGGAGGAGATGGGAAAAAAATAAGAAAATAGATCGTCGAGCTGGTGGGTTCCCACGTCGACCCTTTCTTCTTGCCCTTCGTTCGTGGCTGCAACGTTTACAACCCTCGCGCGGAAACACTTCGCGAGAAGAAAGGCACTCGTTTACGCGAGGCTCGAAGAACTAATATGGGTAATATTGAAGAAAAATTGCCCGCGGTCGAGAAGAAATATTACCGCCAGGCATTGATAAAGAGTCGCTCGTCAAATCGCAAAGTAATCATCATCGTTTTGAATCATCCAATTTACGACGCTGCAACATGTACGTAGCATGTTAAGCTGATATCAATTTCCTCGAAAAAAAGCGTTTAAAAAATTAATTAAATAGAAGAATCTCTTGAAAATGTTTTACACAAATTAAACGTTCTATATCTTCCAAGGGTCGACTTTAATGGTTCCGACAAACTGCACCGAATATATTTTGCTGCGAATTTCCTTCCTGCGTCAGCACCACGATGAAATTTGCAAATACCAAAAGGGTAGATCTGAAAGGCGCTCGTTTTCTCGACGTGATCTTTCGGTGCACAATGATCGCGGGATCCTCGCTTTTCCTGGCTTCCAACCCTGTGCTTTTTCTGCGCATTACTGTCGAGATACCGTGCCCGTCGGAATGCGGCTTAACCGTGTTCTTACGTCGCCGTTCGAAATGCAACGGGCAACTTTCCCCTGAGAGAGAAGCGCTCCTCCCTTATTTCTCTCTCGCGCCGTGTGGTTTCAGCGTCAGAAGACAAGGGCAAAAAGAAAAGCCAGCGGCGTTCTCTCCCAGCCGGGCACTCGAGTACCAGGGCTGTCGGCTCGTATTTCAACGAACCGCGCGGTGCTCCACTGGTGCCGGCTCGTGCCAGGAAACTGCACGACAGTAGAAATAAAGTCCTGGTGGAGTTTCTCGGTAACGACCACAAATAACGTCGACCGGTGGCGCGCGTCACCGGACTAGCGATACCGACATTTCTTTTCCCGCGATGGAAAAAACAACGCTGTAAATGAGAAAAGTCTTGGGGTAGGTAACGATTAGGTGGACGCTTGTATTGACTGTCGCGCTATATCGAGTCGCCGAGTTGCTTAAACTCGCTTCGCGAATTTTGTAGAACGTCGATACAAAAAGGATGAACGATTCTACTGCACTAGCATCACGGCAATTAAAAGTTTTCTCGATTGTCCTAATTGATATAGTTACCCTTGTGGCGGACCAGTAAAAAGCTGAGAAGACGACAACGGGTAATTTATGGCGAAATTAAAAATAGAGAATTCCATCTATATTCAGTAAACTCGGGGGAGGGGGGATAGTCGGAAATAATTATGTATTATTTTCATTCATTAATTGAAAGTTAATTATGCGGTGCTCGCGGAAACTGTATTTCGTAAATAGTTCTTTTATTAAGAATTTATCATTGTTTTGTAAGTACAATACGTAACGTATTATAATACTATTATATTCCAGATAGATATATGTGATAGTATATCGATTTTTAAATCCAAATGTTAATCACGCGACAAGATTTAATACTAATTTAACGCCGGGTAAAGATAATTACCATTTAAAATCGGAATTGTGAAATGGAAATTCGCGTGATAAGCTGTCATTGCTTTTTCGTCCACCGGAATTTTTACGGACGCTTAAATAATCTAGCCAGTCGACGGGCAGCCGGTCGACGAAACGAAATCAAAAACCATCTGCAGTACTGCAGTGCCAAATTGATCGTTCTCTATCGGCAGAGCTTGTTTCGTTCTTTTGACGGGCGCGAGTGTTCGGAATGACGTTTCTCATATGTGAGTGTTTTTCAGAGGATCGGTATTACAAAGTTGTACCCTTAGAATTTCGCAAAAGGGGAAACTGCACCGAAATGAAGGATATAATCGAGAAATATTAACGATATTGATTAATTTTGATTAGAATTTCGATTAAGGAAACAAGACAAGGTGATCGGAATCACGCTTTTGAAGTTTCGGGATTATGCGGATATATATATTTTTAGATTTTTTTTCATGCATGTGTCGTGTGTCAGTTCTCTCTCGATTTGTTTACGATTTAGTTACGATGCCACTGTCATCGAAATCCCCATATTACGTGTTTTGTCAAAGTACAAACGTACGTGCCGGACATGGCGTTTGATTTCGCGACGTTGACGTAACGCGCTGTAACAGCTCGAATTGTGTTTCATCGCAATAAACACTAGTGCGCACGTATCTAACTATTTCCAAAACGAGCATGTCCGGATTGAGATACATCGACAGTCTGAAATAGTTAATTGCAATCGTATGCGAAAGTATATAAAAAAATATACTAAAAATCTACAGTAAGTAAAAGACGAACTTTTAACAGTTTTAGTTTAGAATTTAATTTTTCGCAATCTCTCTTCTTTCTAAATTTTTATTATTTCGTTGAAATATCTCGATGTGATTGAGCTTGCAAATTAAAATACTAATATATATTCAAACGCAAAATTGAGTGAAGCAGTGACTCTATTTTAATGCGACTAATAAAAGAGGCTCGTCAATCGTTGGCTCTCACGCAATAGATTTATTAATATTGTTTTTTTGTCGGGCGGTTGCTATATTCGCTCTCTAACCACGACTAATTTACGAACGGAACAATAAACGTGCTGGCGGCATTTGCAGCGGCGATTAATTATCCTCGTAGCCGATGCGCGAATTTTTCTACCTGTTAGAGCTCTCGATTGCCCGATCCTCGAGCTATAGATTTTTTGTTCGTTTTTATAGAGCTTTGAACGAAAAGCAATCAATTATCCCGAGCGTGAGACCGTCGATGACGGGATTTTCGCGTTTTCACGTCAACGTCTGCACCATTCCAATCTGTTCTTTTTGCAGAATTTTTTGTTCTACAACCTATTTTCTGGAAAATCCCCACATCTTAGGATTGAATTCCAAAATAATAAACTCGAGATACGATAAAATTATTTTATGTGTAAACTGGTTAAATAACATGGAAGTTAGATTTACGCGTTAAGAGATTAGCCCTTGACGTTACATACACATTGGGTCAATTTCAATCAGCTAGCATTGTAAACGTATAATAGATTCTCAATTGAACGTGCATCTCAATCGAACAAATCGAATTTGTGTGCATGTAAAATGCCATGAATAAGAGAAAGGAATAGACAACTTGATAAACGCAAGAACACTACATGGAATTAATGCACGACGAATTCGCTGTATCCTATAGACTCTAATAGGCCAATTAAATAGGCCTGGGACTTTAATTTCGGCAGAGTTTGCGGATGCTTGTTACCGATATGTTTTATCATTTTTATCTTGGTGGTGTCCAGAGTAGCGGCTGGATACGTCTTCTGACCGAAAAAACCGCTTAAAATAATTTGCTTAACTAATGAAATTTCCGGGGGTCACGCGCCGAGATAAGAGAGCGCGGCCACATATCGTAAATGCTTTAAACCGATGTCACCATGCATATCACGCCCGGAGCAATCGGGTCGCCCTCGTTAGAAAGTTGCTTGCTGCGGACGATCTTATATTACGATTAATCTCGAGCCACAGCTCTCCACCGCTGGTCCGGGGGCCGGTATATCTCGTGGGAGGAAAAGTTAGCCGCGCGTTTTACGCGATGTTTAGTCGGTGGGCCGATTTGCGGAGGCGCAGCCTCCGCAGCGTGACGCAATGTGTGTCGGCGGACAGGGGAAAAGCCTTTGGCGTGTCGGCACGACATTGGGGTTGTGCAATCCACCCTTTTGTCGTGCGTCGACCGCATCGTTACGCTCTCGTCAATCCGAGAGCGTTCGGAAAACAGGGTCACAGAAAGGATGAAGAGCAACAGAGGAGAAGAGGGAGAAGAGTGTGGGACGGGGAGGGCTCGCGCTATGAAAGCAGGGCATATAGAGCAGCCCTCGAAATTCGCGCAGCTTTCGGAGCGTAAAATGTCACGTGGCCTGGCGCCGCTTAATTCCCTCCGAAACTGATTTAACCAGCGCTTCGCCTCGTGAAAGACGAGCCCGATGGGCCGGAAACGACAGAGAGCGCAGAGAGAAAAGGTCGCTCGTTCCAAATTCGCCCGAATGAACCGATAAGTACTGTCCGGCCACAAATTCTCGCAACAATAATGCCAGCATTTGAGTTTGCTCTTTATCGATTAACTGGAATTTAATCCTATGAGAGAGATAGAGGGGGAGAACATAAAAGAGAGAAACAGGCGGCGGCGGCAGTGTGTGACCTGGCGCGGTGCCATCAGATAACATACGAAATTTTTTGCGATAAACGGCGGCAGGCGTAGAAATAATTATTGGAAAATATATGAAATAAAGCGCGTAACTTGAGCGCTTTCTACTTGCCCTTGATTGGTAAGGGCAAGTAGAGTGGATGCATATCACGGGAAGGAAAGGCTAAATATATGTGTGTCGTTGCGTTATAACTAAATTTAATTTAATTCGTGTACATCAACATTCTCAGGATTAACATCCGTTTTATGCCATTCTTATTAATTATTAATGAATCACAAACAAAACTGGAAGTACGAAAATTGACACACGTACCGAAGTTACAAGATAAATAAACAGTTTACTCTGAAATCTCTATATACAGTAACCTATATTTAGCGTGGTAATTAAAATTTAGAACGTCGATGGATTGAATCCCATCACTTGTAAGAGCAATTTATAAAATAAATGGTTCGAAAAGACACATTTTTAGACGTTTTTGGCTTAAGGCCTTCACATAAAATCGCGTAAGGACGTAAAACGTAAGCGTAAGAAAATCGACCAATCTCAATCAAGTATTGTGCTGACCGTAACCCCAGTAGGGGAAAATACTTGATTGGGATTGATCGATTTTCTTACGCTTACGTTTAACGTCCTTACGGCATTTTATGTGTGAAGGCCTTTACTATCATTATTTATTAATTTTTTCATTTTCTCACGCGATGCGCCCATCGATAAACGCGAAAAAAATTGCCCGTGGTCCGGTAATTACGATCTTCGCGGGTATCAGTGGAGACAATTAATTCTGACAGGCCGCAGAGCGGAACTTCATCCGTCCGAGTGACGATACATCGCCGCCGGAGGGTACGCTTGGACAAACTAGTAATTATCCGGAATAATTGGACGCGTTCATTCGGGAGTCTGATAATTCCCGCGGATATATGGTGGATTTAACTTGGGCTCGGGAACTTTTCGCAACGACATTCGGTTCAGCCGCGGACGGCTTCGCTCCCACGTAATAACGCGATTTCGTCTGGCAAGGAAGGAACGGGCAGAAGGACCGACACGCGAGATGGAGTGGATCCGGCTTGAAACAGCCCTCCCGAGCCCTTCGACCTTCTCCGTTTTCCGCGTCGATGCTCACCGACCAGTTCGAGCGTGAGAATCGTTCGCTGAAAGTCCATGGCGCGGCAATATAAGCACGGAGGGAAAACGGAAGAAAAAGAGAGAGAGCTAGAAGGAAAGCAGATTCTGGGATATATGTCGCACGTCGCGCAATCGGTCTGTCATTTTGGCTTTACGGTCGCTTTAACTTACCATTAAAGTCGATGCGTTCCACCAATACAACTGGAGATTCGATATTGCGTGAGAGGAAAGGAAAGAGCGCCTTGTAGACATTAATTTATGATCAGTCGTTTATATGCGGGAAAATGTAAGTAGTGCTGTGCGAGAAAACGATGGTCTCTGAGATAATTTATCTTTACCATTTATGATCAAGCACTTTGCATTTTAGTAGCGATAAAGTTGATGAAACTGGACTGTTGTATACAATGTGGTGGTGGGCGTTGCGAGTTAAGCAGGATTTAAGTATTATATCAAATATTGAAAACGCGTAGCTCATTTTATTATATATACGTTTGCGTATTTACCTAGCGTATTTACGAAGATTATATTCCGCGAATAGGAAGATTCAAAAGTTAAATTGTTTTTTTTGCCCAGATACATGTATTCATATTTTGACAGGCAACCGTGTAAAGATAGGATGGATGGGTCAATGTGGCATTATAGTGGATCCAACGGTATTGCCAATAAAACCGGACGATGACTGACAAGCGGATATAAAACCGCGGACTTAATAACTGCCTGGATGTTACTGAATAATTAGTTTCCAGGGCACGGCGGGTGTATACCGTCCCGCGGACGGAATTTCGCCGTGGCCGAAACGTCGATACGACTTCTATTCGATTTTTGGCGAGAATTACCTATCGCGCTATCGACCCACTCGTAAAAGGAAATAGCGGCAGACGGTCGCGCGGTCTGTGTGTAATGCCACCGCCTATTGGCGGAGCCGGGCGGGCAATAAAGCAGAAATTGCACGACGGATTCGGTAATTCGTCCCGTATGCGAACCGGGGACTGGTCTGCGGTTGCGAATTTGCGAGGTTGCTTGCTTATGCGGCGAAATTGATAATACGGTCCATCCCCGGCGACCTCTCCGAGGCGTCGCGCGATAAAAATGCGCCCCGCGTAGGATTAGCTTAAAGAGCACCGGAATTTTATTGCCGTTGCGAGAAATGATATTGCCGCGGCCACGCGAATTGCGGATTCGGTTATTCGAGCCCGAGTAATTTAAAACGGGGGATAACCGGCGCGGCTTGCTGACTAAGCCTTCGCAAGGATTCCCCCTTTTTTCTCTTTTGCTGAACGTATTATGGATATTTTATGAAAAAGCACGATAATGATATTTGGGCGACAAAAGTGCGCCCCGTAACTCGCCGTGACGATAAAATTGCTGGGAAGGGTGGGACCCCTCTATCGCGGGAGATTAATCACGCGCGCGTCTGTGTCCTCGAAACGTTCGTGCTTTTAGAGCGATTGTCGTTATAAAGAATGATATTGCACTTATTACAGACCGTAATTTGCTTTCGCGCTTCTCTCTGAAACCCGAGAGCGTGAACCGACTGTAATTGCTTTGTTAATTTTGAGAGACGACGATAATGTTGGATTTTTTAAATCAAACGTTTGCAGTGAAATATAAAAAAAATTATTTTATAAGTACAAGAATTAAAGCTTATCAAGCTTCGTCTAAATTAACGTTAATTCACATAATGCGGATGTTCGTACATGGCATACAAGTAAATAGAAATGTGATTTTCCCAGACCAGACCCTGAAATCTGGGAAAACGGGCTGAGAGAAACGGGAGAGAGCTGCACGGAAAATCTCTAATCGAGCAGGAGTAATTTTCTCTAGACAAGAGATCGCTCTGTAAACCCTATCCGGATTGATACACGTAATAAATCACGAGCTAGAAGCACCGAGATTCAGCTGAATCCTGTTCCTCTCGCCCGCCTTGACGGTGTTAACGGCCATGCCGAACATCTTTCCGATTTACAGTTCATCAATCGCCGGTCGACAGGTGGGATGCTCGTCATGCCGTCGATTAAATGCCGATTATGCCAGCACGATAATTTAACGATGATTCAATTAGTCGCGGTGAAATTAACAAATACAAAATCGCAAATATCGCGATTATATTACCATTTAATTGACCCGCGCCGAGTACGTATATTTTGAAACAATATTTTCACGCTCACGCAACGCGGCTCATGAAAATATTTACCACCGATGTAAACGATGTTTGAATACATTTTCAATTCGACCGTATTGATGGCAAAGTCCGTTTATCGCTCCGGCTAGGCTGTTTATTTCTCCGTCATCGCCAGTTGGTTTCCGCGAATCTGTGCCGAACGGATGCGTCTGTAAAACGCGTTATCATCCTGCACAAGGTAATAAATAAATCGCTGAGTTGTAGTCGTATGCGTACTACATTTTAATATTTTAACAAATGACATTAATTATACGTTGTTTTGACGTCCAAGTTTTATCTTTGTTTACGAACGGGATTATGCATAACGCTGATCTCGCGCGGCCTTTTAGGACCCGAGCACGTGTCGGGAGAGCACGGTTCGACGAGCTTTCATAATTCACGTACATATCGGGATTTTCCCACGGCGAGCGCTGTTATTGAAAAATGTCGCCACGTCACGGAAGCGCGCGAAATGTTTGTCACTGTAACACGACACGAGATCCCCCGAGGATTTTCGAATGATCGGGGAACTTGGACGGATACGTATGGGTACAAATTAAATTACAATTGAATTTTACCGCTGGTCTCCCTTTCTTTAACAATTTCGCAGTAGATACTGACGAATCGCAATTTAATATTGGACTAATTAACGATATACGTATTGAGTTTTATTACGTATATTTCGCGGTAGATACTGACGAATCGCAATTTAATATTGGACTAATAACGATATACGTATTAAGTTTTTATTACGTATATTAACATAATACATATATCAAATAAATTGCTAAATCCCACTTTCATTTGGTATTTTTGCAACATTTAAATCTCTAGCGTATAATATTTTGTGTATACCTCGGTAGCTATCTCTTTTAATAATTTACGATCATAAAAATGCAAAATTACGTTAGTGAAGAAAAACGAGCGCGATTTTCTTCATTAGCGCGAAGTTTTATCAGCATCATATAAACTTTCATCTCGGGTTATTAACAGGACTATTTAAATTTTTAATCGTCGAGAACGTAGTGTAAGTTTCTCTCGACTGCAACGAATTTTTATCAAGACGTTGAATTCAGTGCAGAAATTCAGTGAAATATTTTTGTTTCAGCTCGTATGGAGGAGGAGAAGGGTGCGTCGAATGTACAGATCCTTTGGGCAGCCTGTCAAGCCTTGGCTAGAACAGTGAAAGCCGCGCCGCCGGGTGCACTAAAGGATAAAGCAATTAAACCGCTGGAACCCGAAATTAAGGCCGTCTCCAAGGCAGCACGTATGTATTTTGATTAAATTTAACATTAGCCCAGCATTAAAAAAACAATTAATTAATTAATTACGAAATTAAAGATTTAAAGAAATTAAAGAAGACCACCGAAATTTTAATTTATAAATTTTAACACATAAGTAACATAAATTTATTATGTAGAAATATGCGCCCTTCTGTTCCACGCGGATGATAATTTATTCGAAATTTTAGCATGTACATATATGCTAACTTAAGTACGTGCATTTGAGTGCACTTGCCTCCCAAACGAAGAAATAACGCGATGGGCTCCTAAAGTAATTCCGTATTACGGTGGGCTGCGGTTTGCGCCTGATACAAAATACGGCGAATAACTTCTAAAGTAGCGCAAGAAACTTAGAAATGCGGAACGGACTTTGCAGCTGTGGAGCGTCGCCGCATTTCTCGTGTACTGCAGTCGCCCATAATAATTATTATTTGCATTAATTGTGTACATTGTTATTATTATTACTGCGCGTTTTTCGCAAATGAATTTTGTTGATCTAACGCCGGGCTGAGTTAATTAACTTGACAGTGTAGAATCTCATGTTACGTTATTATTATCCTTGAAACATTAAATACACACGTGCATATTTGCAGAGTATGCGGCTAGTTGAATTAAATTAAAACCCAACGCACTTTTTTTTTTCTCAATGTAGTTTCTCTTTTTTTACTCTTTTTAAGCGAGCAATTTATCTAAATTCTAGTTTAATGTTTATTTATACATCTCCATTTATGTTATTCTACGCTCTGATATCGAAAAATATTATTTTTGTACGAGATAGTTATATTGTTTCATCCTTCACATTTTTTTCGGCGTGACATAGCGCCATTTCCAACGCGTTGGGACACGCTTTCAACAGCACTTTGCTGCACAACAATAGCATTCGAGCGTATATAAAAGCCGTGATTCACATATTTCATACCTCTTCTCTATACACGATACTTTTTCCATAAATATAATTTGTCATATATATTTATTACCTCTCTCTTACTCTTGTCTCTTTCCACTATATACATGTATATATGCATATAGATCTTTGTATCATGCTACTCACAAATCTCTCGATACTTGCAATCGTCAATTTGAAGTACGAATATACCAAGATTCGTGATGTTGATTTTTACTGGCATTGATATGCCCTGCGTCAATCAAGCTTAATTTAAAGCTGCGAACACGAGGAAAGAGTATTATTCCAGCTTTTAGAGTATTATAGCAGCTTTTCCTCCATTCGGGAACGAGTTCCGCACGCGCTTTTAATCGGTCGCCCGCCGCCGCGTTCCAGCAATTCGCGTTTCCCAGGGATCGCGTTCGTTTCGAACCGAGTATGAAAAGCTGGAACAATAGAGACGACGACGGGGTCTCTCCCTCAAATCGTGGTGCGTGTGTACGTGGGCCACACTACCGAGCGGATAAGAACGGAGCAAGAGCAAAACGCGGCGCGGAAGAGAGCACCGAAGATTTACGGGTTAATCGGAAGCGAGCGGGACCTTCATAAAGGCTGTACGGTGGGGCATTTCAAAAGAGTCTGTGTCGGCCTGATGGAGCGCCGCGCACATGTTCATTAATTATGCCCCTACCGGGCGAACATTCGCCCTTAATTGCGTCAAACGTCCATAAATTTTTTCCTAAGCGCTTTCACCGTTTTAATCTCCCACCGCGAAGTCACCTTCGTAATTTCAATTTTCGCTGAAACTCGCGGCCGACAATTGCACAACGAGAGGCGCCGTCCTGGTTACCGGCGTAACTATGCGATTATCCGATGCATAAAAACAACGTACAATAAACTTATTATCGTATGTGCACCGTTATTCACAATAACTAAATGCCAACCGCAACTTGAAACATATATCCGTAGCGTGTTATAGGAATGTAAGCAATACATTCAACGACGGAAAAACGTAGCCAGATTGTTGTGGGTATGGTGGCCACAAAGCAAATTGGACTACAACGGATATTCAGTTATTGCGAATAACATACGTACGCTGATTAATTTTGCTTGTCGGAATTCTCGTAATGTCGACCGAACGAACAAATGAACGAACCAAAAATCAACGTCAATTGGTACTTCAATTAATTAAACAGGCGGCTGAAGAGCCGTCGTACATTCGCATCGATTCAATTTTCCATTTCCTTTGATTCTAGCGAAAGAGGATCCCCTAGTGCGCGCCGCTATCCAGAGCATTCCCGAGGAAGCGGCCAAGAGAGGCGTGTTCCCGGAGGATACCCTCCGCGAGAGGTTCCTCAAGGTAATTACCGTGCTTCTCACATTCCTTAAAATCAGGTTGCTCTTGCTCTTACGTGTTCTACTTTCGCGAGACGATCTTTGAGGATCACTAGTACGCGATTTGAACCGACAAGCGAACGAACGTTGCGATTTTACGTTGCGTCTTATAATATAATAAACTGTACTTTGTGCAATTTATTTTACTATACATTAGTTTATTTGTAGGTATATATCAAGTTCAATTAAATTTATTACGTTAGATAGATGTAATAAATTTTACACAGCCACATTATCATTTTCTAAAGTTTCCTTTTTCACTTACACATTTTTCATCAGCTCGCGGAATCTCTTTATGTAAATATCAATTTTTGAAAATGGCTCGCTCGTTGTGCATTACCAGGTAGAGAGCGTGGCGAGAAGATTAGCTATGGTGCCTGAAGGCGGCGCAGCCCTGCCTATATATCTTCTTAGTTATCTTCAAAGTTTCTTGATCATCAAAACGGCCAATTCAATTCCGAAAAGGGAGCTTGAAGACGAGCCAATCGACGTAGACTCGCTGAATACGTACGACATACTCCAGCGTGCCAGGTAAGAATTCTCGTAAATTGTTACAGATTCTCTCATATCTTTGTAGACGAAGCGGTCGAATGAATTTATTGCACGTTAGAAACTCGCCGTAAACGAGGCGAAATACCTTCCCCAATATCTGTTTTATGGCAAATTGATTATGTACATTCCCTGTTGCAAATTTCTCGAATTCCGTGAAAGTTTACGATACGAAAACGGTACGGGTTACGAAAGTAAACAACGACGGCGCAAAATTGTCGATGCTGGACACCGATAGAATTTATCGCGTCGCCGATTAAATGCACTTTTATTGTACTCGTAACTCGAGCAGCAATTTCCGCGTCACGCAAGGCCCTCCGTTTCCCTTTCTCTTGTTCGCTCGCTCACGTTTTGACCCTATAAATTATCCTTACGAGACCCTAAGGACTGGGTAGAGTGCAATATATCCAGCCGGCCATCAACGAGGCGGGAAAGACGAAAACACCTGCCGTAATACCCGCCACGTACACTTTGACAAAGAACACCGCCATTTACTACTCGTCAGGTTATCCCCGGCGAAATCCGCTGGCGAGCCGTTTTACCGACTTATCCCTTCGTTTTTCTCGTGTCAGCGGCCCTTCGGTTTCCCTTATGGAAGACACCCGCGATTTATCCTGGGTAGCGCTAAATAAAGATAAGCATATGTGTATGCCCCGCAAAATATGTGTTGCAGCTCGCTTTAATTTATTTTTTCGAGGGAAAATATTACGTATTCCATAAAAGCATTATAATCGCGTTTTCATTAAAATCCACAGCGTTAAATATTTGTGCGAAAAAATGTAGCGTGCGAGAGCGCTGTAAATTTGTGAGAGAATTCGTCGTTAAAGTTTCATTCTGACGATAGAATTTCTTGTGCAACTGTGCAAAAACGGTTTTGGCACGTAATGACGGTATCCGATATTCGAACGGTCTCACGTACAAAAATCTGCGAGAATAGCGGCGCGTGTTTTCGTTCGTACAAAAAATTCATCACTCAATCGTGTCGCAGCTGAAGCGAAAGAATCGCAGGTGTTTGGGAAACACCACGTGCGGATGAGATTTTTAAAACGGCCGCCGCGATGCCACGTCACGGGATGCTGGAGAAGCAATCGGCCAGCATCTCTCACGTGCCACGAAGGGATAGTTTTGCATACTTAATAGTACTTGCTGGTACTCGTTGTGGCTCGCGAAATGTCGAGTGTCGACCGCGAAAAAAAATACACCCTGCGCGCCGATTTTCCCGGCGATTTATACTTCCCTTCTTCCCTTATCTATACGCGTCGCTACTCCTCGTGCCTATTCCTACGAATTAAAAATACATTATTCAGCGTATCTCGCGAATGGATTGCGAAAGAGAGAGGGAAAATGTCAAGGTTCATCATTGATTCGAAAATTATGCGGGGCATAATTTTTGCGAAGTACGCCGCGCGAGGCGTGTGAGAGAAAAAAAATCGCAGTTTTTCGAATAGATCGTGCACGATCGTACTCTGCGAAATTAAATGTAACTCATTGAGTTAATTTGTTGGTTGAACACAACCAAAATTTGTCTTTGAAGTCTTTGAATGACTCGTAGCATTTTGGCATACGTAATTTCGTAATTTCACAGAGCGGAGCGCTTGCAGCGTGCTCTTTTAATCAAAGCTGTTCCGCAATGCAATTCGTGTTGTACTTTTCCCTCGCCGCTCGTAGAAGGCGTGAGCGGTGTCCTGATGAATACTTAATTATTCTATCAAGAATACTTTTTCTTCCAACTTGTGGGATTTCGCACAAAACAAGCCGGACAAGCATAACGCGTGCTTGCCTGCACCTGCACACGTTACGAATGACACTTAGCGGCGTGAATAAATAATACGTTGCTGATGCGAGTGGCACACTTTATCAGCGGACTAAGTCTCGGGTCGATCTCTATGGTAGGTCCAAATATGTTACGCCGATATAAGTTGGCTTTTAGAATCGCCGATATTTGTGTTAGGTAACTCGCGCGACACGTTTGTAGTTCACGAACGAACCACGTGCGCACCGAAGCCCGGACGTGAGCCTCTTGAATTTTTAATTTCGGAGCGCACTGCAGTATGCACACGCTCTTTCAACGCCCATGGATAAAACTCCCGGGTTGTCGGGGGGGGAGAGGGGGTACGGTCGATATATCACGAGAATACATCCATAAAAGATTTCGCGGGTTTGAAAGGGGCACCATTGTCTTAGCTTTGCAGCAATAAATGAATATTTGATGATGCGTTCTAAAATTTAATTCCCAAACTTTCGTTCGATTAGTTGGGAACACGCGCGACTGTAGTTGCGTTATGAACGTAAGTAGGTCCGCATTTATTATTTTATAGTTAGCCGCATTTTATTTCGAGCAACAAAAGTTGATCCTCTTTCTTAAATCGACGAATCAGGACGAGAGTAGAGATTTCTAAATGGATACAAGCAATGAACTTTGTTTGTCGAAAGATCTGACACAAATTGTTGATTATCTGTTAGTTAAAATTAAAGGTGAAACTAAAAGGTTTCTCTCTTTACTTTGAAATAGATGGACAAGATTTTCTTAAATTGATAAAAGCTTTTAGTTCTCACATAAAATATTTTTTATAAAAAAAAATAGATATTAACGTTAAATAAACCGAAAAATTTGTAGATAAAATAAAGTACAGGTGGATTCTTCGTCTTGATGATTCTGTGATTTAATTATCACGAGAAGTCTATATTGCGCACCACAGTCAGAACGATCGATCGGCGTAAAGAAAACTGAGCTTATCCGCGATCTACAGCAAAGGAACACATAAAAACGAGGGATTTTCTTAATAGATTCGGAGAATCGCTCGCTCGTCTCACAATCAGTAAAGGCCAAGCAGAAAAGTTCCCGCGAAGCGATATCGCCGAATATGAAATCCGAAAGCAGCAAGAAACTTCAGTATCCGCGATCATTGCGCGTCCGTGCCCCGAATTAGGCCACATGGACTACGTAGTCCATGAGAGTCGATCTCAAGATACCGAAGGGACGAATAAACGTTCCACATCGCACCGTGCTACGCCGCGTCCTATTTCACGTAGTCGTTCTGTAGGATCTGTTGTAATGAGAAGATAGGCAGTGTAGTTTCCGACGTACGTTGGGTTGTCCGTGACGTTAGTTAATTCTTGGGTTTTTTTTTAAGCTGTAATCTTAACAGTAGACCGGTGTAGGATCGAGCATGATCCGATAATGGCCAATTAATTCTTAAATTAATAATGTGATGCTTATTAGCATCACTAATATTAAATTGATTATCAAATTGATTAAATTGATTTAATAATGTAATATATTTTCAGCTTTTATATATAGTATTAAAAACTTCGTTTGAAGAATAATCGGCGCGTGGGTTTAAAGACATAAAGATGAAATATATAAAATTTATAGAAATTATTATAAAATGTCGATGGCCGACAATGTCAGTATTCATTTATTCATTTATTATGCATATATACATAGATCAATATTTGCTTAAAATTAGCAAATTGAAAAATATTGAAACGCATGTTTGGAACTAATTGTAAGAACATAACGAGATTTAGATAATTCGTCCCAATTCGAGAATTAGTTAATTTAATATTTTTGGTCTTTTATAAATTGTCACTGCTCTTCAAGTCATTTTTATTGTTTTGCTCTAAATTTTATCAACAGAATATATAGTTATATTACGATTTAAGGAACGGCGATATTTTAATGCAACAAAAGAAAAAATGATTTTTAGTTGTATTGTCCGTTCATATAGAAATCCTTTCGCGCCATTTTGGGAACATTTGGTATTTTTTTCTTTCTGCCTTCCTAATCTACCGGGTAAGCCGGGATGCAACGTTAATCTCACTTTCCTTATCGGAAACGACTCGGTGTACTCTGTGCAAAGTTCTCAGCATATGTTCTATCCTGCATGCGGTTTTCTCTGGGAGACTCAGCGTTTCTACGCCGAGAGAAAAGCGACATCCGCTGGATATCACCAACTTAATTCTAAGCCGGTGAATAAACGTTTCGTCCCCTGAACAAACGAACGAACAAAGCTCGTAGGGAATGCCAGTTTAAATGTTCGGCCAGAGACGAAGTTTTTATAGCCACAGCTTCTCTCTTTCTCCTAATCGGCGTTTCCTTTTGGAAGATCGCGTGTGATGGTCTGATAGTCTAGCTTTCGGTTGCCGGATGTCGCCAACTATTCCAACGTGAGTAGCAAACCATCGCGCAGCCCCTCCGGTGTTTCTCCGAAAACGAGAGAGGAAGAGAAGGAAGGGGGTGGAGGAGAAGAAGGAGAAGCGGGGTACGTTCCCGTCTGTTTCGAAACTCCGGAATGAAGTGGCCAGCAACCGGTTGTACTCGTGAATAACCATAGAGAAATCGGCCAACAAATCTTCCGCGCTGATTGCCTCCCACAAATTGCAGACCGTGGCCGCTCGCTGTTTGCGAGGCATTCGATTATATCAAATTAACAAATCGATATGAATTTATATCCAGAGGTATCATTACAATTTGTTAAACTGCGTCGCGCAAATAAAAATGCAAATGGAATTGTCTGACGACGAGAAACCAACGTCATTTTGCTCCGGCTTGGAACATATCGCGCCTAACTGCTTGTTTCAGATATTGGTGCGATCGCGGCGATTTCAAAATGACCCTGAGGTACATGAATCTACTCAAAGGTGCGCCCAGAAGCATCGCCAGCGACTGGATGAACGAGGCTAGGATCCTGCTGGAGACGCAGCAGGCGATCGACACCCTGTTGGCGTACGCAGGTGCGACCGGCCTCCTGTATCTCGGCGCCGGTGATGCCGCCAAGGTCAGTGCACTAACAGTTACAACCCCTTAAACAAACAGTACGATTAGTGCACTCTCACGATGGTCCAGCTGTGTTGAGAAATGCGTGTTTCCAGTAATTAATAGCTACAAGCCGCGGGATCTCTCTCAGTACCGGAAAACGATAGTTCGCTTATTAAACAATATATTTCCATGTAATACAGGTATTGCTTAATTTTTCTGTGATAGCAGTCGCAGCATGTACAAGATTAACTTATATATTTATTTGTCACTGAGAAATTTATTTATTGCATTATGTATAGCAATGAGCAGAGTATCTTTTTTTCAGCTAAATATTTTGTGATTCTTCAGAATGCATTTTTTGTCATATATATATATATATAGATTAATGTATATGGATTAATTCAGTTGACGCTATCGCTTCTTTTGATATGAAAAAGCATTCTCGATTATCAATGTAGAACTGTTCGATGTACGTAAGAGCGTTTACAGTAATTGGAGGTGGATCCGTGACCGTCCCTTCACTTTCCTTTCGGTGTTGTCCGAATTGTTCCAGCAGAAGTAAAGCGGGGGCAGAACGTAGGAAACTGTCCCGAACTACGAGACGGGGGCGTCCATAAAAGAACGGGGCGGGGGTGACGGAGGGGAACAGGGAGAGACGGAGTTAACCGACGGCAATGAAGAAAACGAAGGAATGAAGAACACAGAGATCGCTGCCAGCCTTGTATAGTCAACAATATCTTTTCTAGCAATTAAAAAATAGAAATACCGTGTGCCGGGAGAGGCGAATACACAGAGAGACGCTTTCCTTTTCCATCCTCACGATCGTTGCACGTAAAATGCATTTCTGCGCGCGTTAATATACCGCCTTCTAGACTCAATTTAAATTTTTCCGTGGGTTATCAAGTAGACACGAAGGGAATTTTAAATATCTCGGATAGATCTTACCGCACGGAACAGTGATATGAAGTTGCGAAATATTTTATTCAATAATATTTTATTCAAATAAATATTTTATCCGATAAATTCGCTTTTCTCATCACGCCGAGTTTTCTATCCAGGAAAGAGTCCAAGATTTAACATTCCGCCGGAGCAACGGGAGTCGGTGTATGTTAAACATTTATTTTTACTCGCCGCTATTTCGCTCAACGACTCAAGTAACGAATCGAGACGGAGTAGAAGGTTACCGGACGCTGTGTAAATACCGGAGGCAATTTTGTTTTAAGGACGGCGGTATAAAAAGGCGTTTAAGTGCGTCCTACGTTTATCGCAGCGCGTACACACGGATATTTAAATTATTATTTGTGATCGACACGTGCGACACGTAGTCAGGCACGTCTTGCACGCGTGTCGCACGCATCGGGATCGCCCGTTTTGTCGTGCTTGCATTTTCGACGATCACCCGCGCGTGTATTTGGCGAGCTCTCCTCGTCCTGATCCATCCATCCATCCATCCTGAGTTGAGTACCTTTTACTTTATAACCGGATATTACTCTCTCCTGCGCGCCGTACTCGTCGCTCGTATCGCATCGATCGCCGCGCGTGTCGCGTGTCGTTACCTCGTCTTTCGCCTCTCACTCGAAACCTCTTCGCGATTTCAGACGGGACGGGGAAGCGTGCTAGATATCATTGTAAAAATTGGAAATAAAGTTGTTTTTCGTGATGTAATGTGATATATTGATTGATCTAACGAGAACTCTCAATGTTCTCGAATTATGAGATGTTTTATTGTTTTGACCCTTCCAGACGACTAATTATCGTATTTTTAGAAAAGTGTGTAGAGTGTCTCAAATTCATCATTTTTAAAAACATTTTATTTATTTTAGAAACGTTTTAGTTTATTGAACAAATTCTTTGAATTTTTTTTCTTTTTTTAAGATAAGCAGCGATATTATTCTTCTAGCGAACGTAAATAAGAATAAAAGATGAGTATGTTCAACGTTTGATCGTAGACAATAAAGATTTCGCGGAAACCCCATGAATGGCCTTGAAATAATGACGGCGCCGTTTGCCAATGCGGCAACGTCGTTGGCCGGTATTAATTAGTCGTCTGGCGTTTTAAATAGGTCATCATGTACTTACGACAATCCGGAGAAATATCTTCTTGGAATCAGAAATGAAATCCAAAGACAATGGACAATTTACTGTCTACAATCAGCCAATTTTCGTTGAGTAATGATGTTGAAAGTGAATAATAAAATTTATTTCCTTTAAGTACTTTTTCAGCCGCGTTACAAATTATGCATCGAGTTAAAATTTGAAGTGCTCATTTGTTTAAATATATGGTTAATTTTGTATTTTTCAATTGTCATAATATGTCAGACTATAATGTGATAATTTATTTTAATTGCAAATTTGGTTCGAGTGTCAGAGTATTGTCAACGATGATTATTTACAAGTAAGTATATATATTTAATTTTCTTTAACAATACATTCAACAATTAGCTCTTAAATAGGAGAACAGCATTAATTAACAACAATAATAAATATTCCGACATGACCGAATTTCTGCGTTGCGCAAAACTTCTTGTCGCGAGGAATGCCAAGAATTTCGTTAGCCACGAACCACCGTGTGTTCTTATCGCGAAATATTCTGCATCTCTGCAGTGGGTTGTCTTGCGCGTTAAATAATTGTGGGGAGAAATTGGCGAATGAGCACGGTTAATTGCGTTAACTAACGACATTAATGGCACACGTGGAAGAACACTCGGAGCTTCGTTACAATGTGCCGGGGTGAAACAAGGCAGAAACTGTGATACGGGGTCAGGTATGTGCGCTGAATACAGAGTGAGCGTAAAAAAACGTGGTAATCAATGGAACTAATTGTATCCAGCATTTATTGAGAATTGTTTTTAATATAAATTTATATTTATATTATAATAAAAATTGTTACCAATAGAAATTATAAATATAAAGGGAAAAACGCGTGTTAATAAAATCGTACGTGTCTCTTCTGTGCATCATATGATACAAATTTTACCACGTTCTTTTTCTCTTTTTTGCGGATGCATAAAAATCTGCGGCTCGCAAACGCGATTTACTCGTGGGAGTATTATACGCGAATTTAGGATGCCCGGTGTGCCTCTGGGTCGTCGTGTCTACCCCTACTTAATGGAGCCACCGCGAGCGACGTATTTCCGTGTAAAACATAGCTTTGCGTTGTTTTGCCGCGGCAAATAAAGATCCCGAGGGGTCGGATAAAATACTACGGCGCGCGCAAAGACGGCGTGCATGGGGCCGCGCTAATTGGCGACGTTAATGACACTCGCGGCCGGTGCTCCGCTTTAATCTAATAACGGCAGTCCGCTCTGTAAAGGATAATCATCCCAGTTGTCCCTCGGGCAACGCCAATCTGTCGCGGCCGCGGAAAAAGTTTATGCCCGCAAAGCGGCGCGGCCGAATGCGGACATTTCACCGCGTGACCAAGCGGCTCAATTAAAGACGCTGCGCTGCTTTTTATATACTGTAAAAAATTCATTCGGTATACGAAAATCGTGATTTGCATAGGTCCACATATCGCGCGCGCGGGCTTTGTTCAATAAAACGCCTCTACGGTCCGAAATCAATGACAATTCGTGGAAGAGAGATGAATAAATTAGCTAGAAGCGAATATATAGGTTCTTTATATTTATATTACGACAGAGATGTGAATGATCAATTATTTCTACATGATTACAGATGTCGCAGAATCTTTTTTCTCGTTTTGTTTTCTGTTTTGCATTCTAGAAATTGGCTCTCGAGTTGCAGCGTCCGGGCGACGCTGTTTCCCGCTTTATCTCTGAAATCAAGGTGAACATTATACCGTCATTGACGCGTTGACAGTTTAAAATCAATTTGCCATTCGCGTGCTTACGATAACGCGGCCACGCTCGTAATGCTCGAGTTCGACGTGAGTTTAAACCGCATCCGGATGCTGCCGACGCTCCGAACCACGTAACGTACCATCATCGACAACAATTGCGTTAACATTCATAACTGGTCGACGTCGATCCAGTCCGAATTAGGGATTCGCCCGGTGACCCGTGATGCCATGACTACAACGATTGTTTCGAACCGCTAGCATGCTTCGTCATGGCCGGAGAAATGCCGTAACGTGCATCACTATTTCGTGCGAAACTGTCGAAAGTGTATACCCTTCGGTATTCATCACACGTGACCTAATCGGCAGTGATCATTAATGATTCCGCACCTCTTGAATGTAAAAAGTATATCAAATTGAAAAAAATATTTTCTATTGATCTTTATCTTTTTAGATTTGTTTCTGGAAACCTGTGCTTTTTCAAATATAAAATGTACTTACTTGCGCGTTTATTTTTCTCTCGAATAATGACGTCGCTTTTGATCGTAACGTTACAGTATCCGGTCCCTAAAACTATTAAACCGAGAAACATTCTCCGTGGCAGCCGATATTCCCGTCGGACGTAGGAATGCAACTACGACAAATCGAAATAACAACGGCGCAATTTCACGGTGGGTCGGCCGTTGTCGAGGCGCCGCGTCATATATCGTTCGTGGAATAATTACTATAGCGGAAGGACCGACGTCTCTCTCGCTGTCGAACGGACCGTCTGGAATTCCCGGATCGAACTCGCCGAGGCGAAGCGTCCATTCTGCGGATGCCAAGGTGAATGTACACACGACCGGGAGTACATCGGGGTGAGTACATGAACGCGCGCGCACGAGATCGCACCCCCTCTCGACGACCCCCGGGGGAGGTGCAGTTGCGGCGGCGGGTCGGATGCAAGCGGCACCGGTCCGTAAAGTAATAAAGGAGTCGCGATATGCTGCGGAAATGCACACGCGCCACTGGGGCACGATCTCAGTGTATAATAGCACCGCAACGCGACAGCATGAAGGCGTGAAATACGCGTGGGAGAGGGTGTGTGGACATGTGGGTCGAGAATATCAGAGCTTTCCGACTCTAATAAAACCGAAAAATGGTCAAGTTTATACATAATTTTTCTTTATAATGATTAACATCATTACTAATCTTTAATTGATCTGGCAATGAGATATATATTATTATAAATGGAGATTAGCTCCGAATATAGCGTATTACGCTATTTCATCGTTAAAATCGAATTCTAAAGATAGTCGTTATCAACATTTAAACAAGGCTAGATATATCGTGCCATTAGTGAAAACTATTTTAATTATCGCGTGTAATATCTTTTTATCGTTTTTATATCACAACTGGTCCAAAGTTCCCACGGCCGTCATTACCTTTAGCGTGAGATGTCCTCTTAATGGTCGATAGAATCTGAAATTTACATGAGTCGTTCTGCCGGCGTCGATGTGATTACGTTTCTATGTATAACCAACGCGATCGAAAGATCGGAGCCAAACGAATATCCGATAGTTTTATCGCGCGACGCATTTTCGCGAGGTGCATCCCTTCGCATCGAGAATTTCAAACGAACGGAAATGGCCCAGCTCCGACGAAATCTGCTTTCAGCAAAACTCACGGCTTTCGACAAATCGCGAAATCGTTTTCCGCTCCTTCCTGCACGCGTAAAACATTGAACCCGAACGATCGGCGTTCAATCGTAACCGACATTTGTCATTCAGCCGGAAGCCGTCATTAATTAGCCGTCGAGAGGTAGCGAAGCCGCGGCGCGCTAAACTAATTTGAATGTCGGTGTCGCGTTGAATATGAATGCCATGAATTATTCGACATTCTTCGCGATTATTAATCGACGGCACAAGTTTTTCGAACGCCGCGAGATTAATTAATCCCTTTTTGTTTCTGATAGCGCGCGGGGGAGGGAAAAGGCCGCGTGCAAAAAGGTTTCCGTGTCAAGCTGCCCCCGGCGTGAAAAAAAATAACGCTTACGATGCTGGTAGGTCGCCCGTTATACAAAGACACGCCATTTTTACCTTGCCGTCAGCATTTTGACATTTTACCGGTGATGCGCGCGGCGCAGCGACGGGCCCGCGATGTATGTGCACAAATTTTTATTTGTTTTACGCTGAAAAGTCAAAGGTGATTCTCGCACTTTGTCCCGGAGCGTTTACGAGACTTTTCAAGTGTCTGTGTTTTTTGCGCGAGCAGTTTTCCGCCAACGTGGTCGCGTTATATTCGCTTCGAAAAGGGAGGCCTCGGAACGACACGCGTAAGATAATTGCAACGCTGACTTGAAATAACATTGTTTTACAACACGATGACGTATACATTCCCGGGATAGCGTGTCGGAGGCTCCTCGTATCCTCGTTGTTTCCCCCAATGTCTTCGCAATTCTCCTTTGTTACACCGCCGCGGCTATAACGAAGTACAGCGAGGTACATAGTGCGATACCACAGATATGGTGCCACAGTTATTTTAGCTAACGACCTCGTAACGGCTTTGCGCCGTCACGATTCGTACACGAGCGAACGAGGAGCGCAGAGACATGCGAAATAAGTGTCCCAAATAAATTATCCCAATAACAGTAGACGTATACGATTAGACGGCAAGGTAAATATTCTCAGGTTCTTTCGAGATTCACCGAGAACAATAAATTATGATTAAGAAGACGCGAAATCTCGACTCTGCCCATACGACAGACTGACCGTAGGATTCTCCGTCGCAATAAATTTCCGCGGCTTAAGATCAACGATCGCTTTACTCGGATTGGGCAGGGTGCTATCGTAATTTCCGCCGGTAGAGCGGAAATATTAGCATATTTATTGAACGTCAGTCGTCATCCTCGGTCGGATTTCGGTCTTCGACGTTAACGTCCCTGTCGCGCGAAGATTTTCCTTCGACAGAATGGACACACTTTGCAAGGAACGTAATTGCTCTAGCGGTTCTGAAGGAAAATCTCGACCTCTCCGTATTGAAAGGCGATCCGTCACTTTGCACCGCCTGGCCCTACCGCCTAATGGATTTTTTTTGTTTTTTGGAAAGAAACGTCCTTCGAGCCGACATTTTGGCTACTGCGAAAAATGGTTATCTTCGCAGCCGCTACTTATTTTCACGATTTTTAACTCTACTATCCCGTTTGATCGAAAATTGGAAATTACAGAAATTAATTCCATCAACTGGCAATTTATTAATCTTTTTTTTTCTTATATCTTGCAGCTTTCAGTTTTATATTGATGATATGTATTTTATACAGAGAAAGAACAAAAAGGAAATTGCCTCGTAAATGATTATTAATTTCTATGGAGGGACTGGATGGTTTATCTCTTGAAACCTGCTCTTGCTCGATATTCGCGTATTTCCATCGCTATATATAACCCTCGGCTGTGAAATGCCTTTGATCTGTAAACGTTATGTGTGTGTGCTACATTTTTAATGTATCTTTTCATCAGTAGATTTTACTGAAATTTCACAATCTCAATGTACAAAGCTTTATCAAATCGCTTTAGCGACCTTATATAGCCGCAAAAAGGAGCGCGAACACTGCGACGTTGTGCTACATCATTAATATGAGCCGCTTATTTCTAAAGTGATATAAGTTTAGTTTTGAAACTGTGTGTATAAACATCGAAGGGAGAGGGAAATGCTAATATATACAATATAGTGCATTGGTTTTGGCGAGAATTCTGAAACTTTAAAATTGAGTTTCTCCAACAGATAGTATGTAAATTTTCAATTTTGTTGACTTTAGGTTTTAGCGTCGAAAAATCTTTGAACGTTTTATTGCATTTGACTCGTTAACAGCGCATTACGAAATTGAAAAATTCGGCGCCGATTCGTAGCGTACGCACTTAAATTGCCTTAAATATTCGTCAGCAAACATTTTCAATTTAAATGTAATTTTTAGAATTGCTTGTTAGTATGCATGTCGACTGAGGGGGAAAATGCTTACTTCAAGTACATTTTCACGAGCCATTGATAAGAAATGAAAAGAGGGAGCAGGAGAGGGACACAGAATGATAAATAATCAAAAATGATATTTTTTTCTATCTTTTGGCGAAGTTTTTAATTAACAAATTTACATTTGATCTACGATGGAAGCAAGTTTTTAATGAATATGCAGCAAAGGTTGGATCGAAGATTCACCTCATCGTACTCTTTTAGTATACGGAAACAATTTTTAATGTGCTTCGCGGGGACTGTTTAATGACGATAATGTTGCAACGAAAAAGATAAATTTTGGGACACTCATGGAATTGATTTTTTTTTAACCGTAACTCATTAATTAATTAATTGTTCAAAATGAAGGAAACGGTGACAAATACTTAACCGCGTCATGTATTGCCGCAATATTTACGATCTTTATTTTCTGATCCCAGAAATCAGGCCGAAAAGCTTCCACAAGCTGCACCCTTCGAGAAAATGATTAATTCGTGGAGGAAACCGAAGGGGTCGAGATCGGCGTAATACGACGAATGGTTTATCCCCCCGAATAATTCTTAGTGTCAGAGTTAAGTGTATTTGACTAGGACATCGATTAATCTCGGTTAAGTTGTTACTGCGTAGTGGAGAGATATGTGGTGAGCATAGACCACTTTATGAGGGTGACGATGACAAATCCAATTCAAAGGAGATTGCGGAATAGATGTATTCCATCACGTGAGTAGAATCATAATGAAGAAGATGGAAGTTAATTTGAGGAAGTTAACTTTGTCAAGTTATTAATCATAAATTTTACATCCGGTAGCTGAATTAGGGCAAAAATTCTAAAAACGTTTATTTACCTTTAATAGGAATGATTAAGATTTTATTTATTAGAACGTCAGATTTCGCCGCGTTTGAGGACTTACCAAGATAGACGGCGTGTTTCGTTGTCAATTGTTAACGACACTTATTAAAGAATCGGTACGCTCTGTGAAATCGTTCATGACAACAGAGCGTACAAATTCTAAAATAAATAACGTAACACTGCTCTTGAGTCAGTGAAAGTTACCATCGTGTATTCCACTTGGTCTCCGCTGAAAAAGACATTTTACAGTCACAGATCGGCTAGAAAAAGCCAAAGAGACGAGTTGTAACAATCAAATAATGACTTTTTTAAAATTCCTACCTTGGATTTATTTCACATAATGGTTTTTTAATTCGAATAATTTTTTATGATAGGCTGCTCAAGAAAACGGTTAAAAATGTCTTACAAAGATAGGAAGTGATAATTTATAGATCACACATACGCACACACGCAGGAAGCGTGGAAGCACCGTCATGCACGTTACATCTTTTGTTGCGGGGAAAGCGTACCTAACTTTCTCGCTACTTGATTCCTGGCGTGCGTAACTCTCACGCGCTAGGAAAGCCTTCCCCATAATTGTTCAAAAGCCTCGTCCTCACCCAGATGAATCGCGTCAGCCGGTTTCCACGAGTGGACGATCAATCATGTCCGAGGGACGTCGTGCTTTCGACGAGCACTTTGCCGCGCTTGAAAAATGTAACACGACGTCGATCGTAAATAATCGTCGCCCCCGATGGAATGGGGAAATACGTACGGCAATCCGTGTTAACCGTGGCACACGGGGGCGTTGGTGTCGAGAAAGGGAAGTCAAATGGAAATTGCATTAAGGCATCGTCTCTCGATCGCGACGTAGCGGGAATCGATGGCGGCCGGTATACCCTATATATATATTCACTAAACGAGTTAAATTGATTGCCCCAACTATCGCAATATATACAATAAATTTATGCTTGCCGTATTTACTGCCTTCTCCAATGAAACGAGTGTTGTGCATTAATAGGCTAATAAAAGAGCATTGGGACACGCGCATATTCGGAGTATAGTTTTTATTATTGCTGTGTGTGTCTAATATAAATGTACAACTCGTCATACATATGATTCTGCTTACGTAACTAAATAATATAATGTAATATAATATATATAATGTAATGCAATATGTGTGACGTAGTTTTATATAATATATCATATAATATATAACATATGTATGTATATATATATGCATATATATATGTATATGTATATATATATATGTATATATATGTTTATATAACTCTAATAATTATCGCGCAAATCACTCGGCTTAACAATTATTATTAATTGTAATTTTATATTATGTAGTGCGCGCATTTGTATCCATTTTATGGTATTCCCTTCTCGATATCGTTGTGATTAAATTGATATATAATTGATGTGTCGTTCCACTTATACTGAATTATATTGTATAAATAATGATTGCAGCAATACTTTTTTATTAACTTGATATCGATTTAAACTAGCGGAAATGTTCGGCAATGTGAACGTAATTCACTGTAAAATGTATTTATCTCTCATGAAAAGCCGAGTGATCCGACAGCGATATTTTCTCACGATCTTGTTGCCGACAGAAGCTGATGGAACTCGCAACGATTGAAGAGTTATTATCGAGCGTTCCCTTCGCGATATAGTAAAATCTTAAACGCTAAGAAATCATCTATGAATCGTTACAGTGTGAACGTCCAAGAGATTCTGTGTTTTTCGACAGCGCGCGTCTGTGTGGCTTTTTTTCAATGATACGTTTTTCTATCTCTACAACATTTTTGGCGGGGAACGAGACTCGAAACGTTCGAAATACGAGAGCTCATTTCGGAAGATAATCTGGCAATTACCAGCCAATTTCGAATAACTCGGTATAATTACTGGCACTTGTCAAGATGTCTTTCCTGTGAGACGGGTTCTCGCCTCGGGACTCCGATTAATTTATAAACGGTAATTAAAGAATCACGTTTCTGTGTAGAAATTAAACTTGAATGCAGATACAATGGAATAATGTATCGCTCGTTGCAAAGTATTTTCGAATGAAGCCCTAGTGAAAATTTAATTCGTAGCTGTAAGAATATAATATCGCGGGAATAATTGAGTTGAGAGACGGTCAGCGCGGGTGATGGTGATCGATCCTGGTGCTACCTTTATAAAAATATATAGACGAGGCTTAAGCAAGATGTATCGGCGTTAAATAGATTCTCGATCAGCGCGGCTAATGAGTTGAATTTGAGAACGACTTAAAGTCACCCGATGTAATCCAGCGACGCGTAATCTGGCGTAATCCTCCCCGCCGAGACGTCTAATCGCACGTGGTTCGCGCAATTTCGCGATCGGAGCATTAATCGTCGTTGAGAAGGGCGATTATCGATCCCTACGCTAATTAAACTAAGTCGATGCGGGCCGGCGCTCCGTCAACGATTAATCTCGAACCGCAGCCGCCGACGGCTACCTCCGGTACTGCTACACCTCCAACAATAACAATCGACGTTTAGATCGGCCGACGTTCGAGACGAGAAATAGATTAGCTTTAACGGTTATCCTAGAGACTCTTGTGTGATCTAACTTTAAAGATAAATCGTCTGCCCCTAAATTGCGAGAACAGATAGTTCGTCCCCGTTTGTAACGCGAATGTCCAAAAGACATCTTGAGGGATGAGAACTGAGAGACATAGTCCCGTTATTCCGAATAGCGAAACGGATTACTCATTATTCGTTATATATATGCGAATAAAAATATTTAATATTCGTTTGCGCGACGAACAATGACTATTCGTTACTCGCTACTCGCCTCGTTACGCGGATTGTATTTTACACATTCTGCGCCCGTCTCTGTCCGTTAATCCTTAATATATGACGTCTTTTGGATGTTCGCGTTGCCGGGATGCGATCGCTAAACCCTTCCTCCCTGCGAACAGACAACAGATTATACGCTACTCGTGATCGCCCTCGCTGCTTATCCGCTAAGATGAATATCTCGCTACTTTTTAGGAATTTTTTTTTTATTTTTTTGCCTACCTGCTCGTGATCCATTATGTTGATGTATGTACCGAGTGACACAAGAGGAACAGAATGAGGTTCCCTTCTTCGTTGCCGAGACGGAAGGACTGATTCTCGTAAAAGAAACTTTGAATATCGTCAATTTCAATGGGGGGAGGGGGGATACAAATCGAGAAGAACGGAACGATTCGATGCTCGGTCAAAAATCACAAGTCTCTGACAGTGGATTAATTAAATAAAACGGACTTTCGCCCAATATGAAAATCGGGATACGATAAGCCGTCGTGTCCGCGTCACTCGGTGTATAGACGGCAGATTATCCGCGCGTTAATTACAATTTATAAGGCTACTTAAAGCGGTTACATAATAATCGACAACTCCGCTTGCTCGCATTCGCCTAATCGCTCGTAACTACTATATGTATAGTCGGTGTGATGCACAGTAGTTCATAATAGTAATGATAATTAGTAGCAATAGTAGTAATAATAATAATAGTAATAGTAGTAATAACATCATTATTGTTATCCTCACTGTTCCTCTGTTAAACGTTATCTGTATGTAGGTTATTCACGTTATTTATTTGTTCAATCCTCTTCTTTTCCTTTTTTTCTCTTTCCCTCTGTGTGTTGTCTTACGGCTTAGGAAGTGTCTTGCCGAGCGGCAGAAGCAACATTTCTGTTCGCGTTGTCGCTGCCGTCGACTCCGTTGCTCCATCAGCTCCCTTAACTCGGTCTTTAGTAACGTCGATGTCGTTGACAACGATTATGGTCCAATGTATCGATACCGATTTTCGCGCGGAGAACGTCGCCACGTCGTTTTTTTTCCTTCCGCACGAACTGTCGATGCTCTCTTCCTCATTGCGAATCGCTAAGCGGTTAAACGTTCGTCTCGAGTCGTCCCAAACAGACGGGATATGTCACCGTGTCCTTTTATGAAAATTGACTCAATCAGGTTGAAATTTTGATTAAGGTATCTCAATTGTGTAGGGTATTTCAATGCGATATTCTGTCGTATCGGTCTCGTCGAAACGACAAAACTGACTTATAGCTCTTGAAGAAAGATGTGTGATGTCCGTTTGGTATGCAAAAAAAAACCATCTAATTCTTTGAAAATATCACAAACGTACAAGAATGTACAAGGAAAAGGAATTAATTTCTGATATGTGATCGTTTTATTGGAACAGCTTAATGCGTTTTCTCTGTAAGTAATCCAATTTCTGATTTATCAGTACTGATAAATTATTATTTATGTCCCCAGACACACAAGCGTCTCTTCCTTGTGCCTTCTGGAAAATATCGTTTATGTGCTTGAAATGGTAAAATATCTGCATGGACGATGCAAACGAGCTTGAATTTCTTATTGCGTGCTCTCTCTCTTTCTGATGTAATAAAGTTCATTATTCAAACGATAATCGGCTTTGCAGGAATAAAGGGCTAAAAATGGGATTGTGAAAGGTCGAGCTCTTTTTATCATCGTAGCGAATTTTTCTTCATAATAGAAGAGCTTTATATTGATACGATCGCAATACAATCCATAACACCGCTACAGCGTCAAAAAAAGATCATGAGGGTTTAACTGTTTTAAAAAGATGCCCATGAAAAAGCAATGTACCCGAACGATATTGGCATCCTGACACCTTCGGGCATCAATAACTCATTAAAGCGCACCGGGCAACATTAGTTGTCCCGGCTCTTTTCGCTACGCTACTTTTAGCTTCATTCTTTAAACATTCAAGACATTTAAAAAAATGTACCATGAATCAGACGAGTTGTGAACTACGCTTTTCAGAGATTTTTCAATATAAGTATGATTAATCATTCTTTATGGGATTACTTTTTGCCTATTCGGAAGTGTTTCAAGCATTTGAAATTTTTCAAATCTTTTTTTTTGTGGACCGACTGTATTTTCGTCGACAATTTCATGTAAAATCTCAAGAAGTCGCGCTTTAATGGGTTAATAACAATTGCGAGACGGGCATTCTCGCGCGGTGTGGCTTAGAAAAGTGTAGTATTATGAAAAGCGCATGACACGCCGAAATATTTATGAAACTCGAACACATCACGTGACGTTCGTACGAAATATTGATACTATATATCGGCTCCTGCACTCTTCGGTCGTCGCTTTTTCGGTCCGCCAGCCCGCCGGTCGTCCCGATACTCCCGATGTTATTAAACTCGCATGTACAAGGCCGGAGCAACGGCGGGTGAACGGAAGAAGCGACGGAAGAAGCGTCGATAAAACGCCCAACGAAAAATGGAACGCCGAAACTTTTTGAGTAAATTCAATTCGCCGTTGAAGGCTGACAGAACCGTCCCTCGATAGAGAGATGACCGACGAGAGCTCGGAGAAAAAAAACATGATACAAGGGTGCCTTGCATCTTTCCTTTTTTTGTTTATATTTTTTTTTATTAGAGAGAGTAGATTTTTCCACGAAAAAAATATTTTTAAAATCTTACTTTCTTCTTAGTACATTTTTTAAATTAAAAATCATGAAATTCTCGAAAATAAACCGGTTAATTTGTGGTAGCTGCGGAAAACCTCTGCCGCAAAAAAAACGCTGTCTGGTAAAGCAGCGGGGAAAAAGCTGATCACGCATCACGCGAGGGAAATCTCGCGCAAACGTGCGTCTGCAAAGTCGCATTGCATGAAAGCTACCGTGAAAGCGGATAAACGCGGCACGATGATGATGGTGGCAACTATTTTCAGTCTCTTCGTCGTCTTCGAATTGCGTGTTGCACGAGTGTTAAATATCATCGTTCAGATTATTTCCTTGTCGAGAAATCGCGTGCGAAATATCTCTAGAGTTTTCTCGAGGCATTGAGCCAGATATTTTTGGAAAACTTTCGCACACAATCTTCTCGTTGCCATCTGGATGACAAAGAAAAATTCGTAACGAGTCCGTCATCGATAACAGTGATTTTTATGCGAGATGTCGCCTCATCTGCCGTAGGCGAGATCTCAATTCGAGGAGCGAGACTTGCTAAACGAAATTTCAATCAAATCCGATCGAGGGAACTTAAACGAGGGTAGTCGATCTGTAAAAGTATGCGGAAACGTGCGAATTTAATAGAGCGAACGAAGGGGGGAAGTTGGCGCGATAACGCAACGGATTTAACGAGCCGATTTCTCCGCGTCACTTAACTCGGTCGAGTTTAGCAAGTGCATTCAGCGTTCGCTAAATTGAGTCGGCCGTGATTGTACGACGTGGATACCGTCACGCGAAATGGGAGGGCGACGGACACGAATCGGTTATACGTGACATTTAATCAGAATGTAAATGTCTGGAAATAGTTCTGATATAACATTTTATTAGTGTGCATTTCTTGTAATTTTTTGTCTTTTGAACAAAAAGTCCGTAAAATTTACTTGACAAGTTGATCTCTTTGAAAACGGAATAATTATACTCTTGACGTTAAATTTATTCTTTTCGGTATTATAATTCCGAAAGAAAGGAAAATTGAAAAAATGTTTTAAGTGTTTGAAAAATGTATACAACAAGCACTTTGAAAATTGAATATTTGAATAGTAAATCTATTGTGCGAAGCAGTAGATGTACTTTAAGAGATATCAACTTTGAAGAAATGTTGCCTCGGCGTTTACTGATAAATCGATCGATCCGTCAGTTGGTAAAAGCAACAGAAATAACACATCAATGCCAACTTCCATAATAAATGATCACTGTGCGGTCAATGTGATAAAGTCAATAGAACGTTCTTTCGAGGGGCACAATGCGCATTCGCTGATTATCTCGAATTTCAACTTTATCTCGGTTAAACGGAGTAACTGATATCAGAAAGCAGAAAGCACGCGTCAATCGTCACGAGAGGGAGGATATGTTCGATTACAAACGGTAACGTGAGGTTTCATTCAGCTTTCTGACGAAAGGATTGAAGGACCAAAGGACGACTATCGACGTCTCCGTGATATCCGCACGTAGAAAGCCCCGATCGTTCGGCGCAGACGTCTAAGGTGCAAGATGCAACGTTCCCCTCCCACCTCCCGCACCGTGCAAGTTTTTGTGATTGAAGTTTTGTGAAGGAAGGCCACGGCGCGGGTCCCACGTCTTGCCAGACGACACGTATTAGCCACGAAGGCTTCGGCACACCATGAGGACCGCCAGCGAGATCGCCAGGACGAAGTACGTGCTGCTCGACGCTGTCAACGACGGGCCGGAATTGCAGCCGTCCTGCTGGCAGCAGTACGTCCCCCCGCTCCAGGCCTCTGAAACAGCCAATATGGCCTTCAATATGTCATTCAACAATTTGATTTGTCTATCAATGATGTCCCTGACGTTTCCAAATTTCATCGAAATCTTTTGTTTGAATATTTACTTCGCGTTACACGTGATTACTATCATGGAAAGACAGATGATTCTTTCGTCTTAACTCGAAGCTAGAGTTTTAGAAAGCTTTTAATAATGTATTTCCATAACGTATTACATAACAAGCGATAAATCCCGAGAGAATCCCGAAATAATAATCCTTAAGAGAATGGACTCGGAATTTTCTCAGCTAGGTTTAATATCGACAAATCAAAAGAGGGAGGAAAGAAAAACAGCGAAGCGTGCCGTCGGACAAAGATTAATCGTGGCCCTTCCGTTTCGGTATATGACACAAAAAAGAGAGAGGAGGAGATATGAGGGAGGCGCTGCCGAAGGGACGAGTGGTGGAGAAATACGACGAGCGAGGAAAGGAAAAGTATGAAGGCCTTCATCCGCAGCGGAACAATAAAACGACGCTGCCCGATAACACGGCCACTCGCCGTTCGTCCGTGGGACCTTTAAGCGCGCGCGAGATTCGTCCTCCATCCTCTCGGCGAGGTCCTCCTCTCGTACCTTCTCTCGAGCGGCGGATAGAGCGGGTAGAAAAAGAGCGCGCGCGATGCGATGCGGGCCACACGCCACGACGAAATCCGAAATCGATGACGCGGCTCGGTCGATTCTCGCCCAAAAGAGAGGATGAGAGAGAGAGAGAGAGAGAGAGAGAGAGAGAGAGAGAGAGAGAGAG
>NW_020211278.1:1501472-1506523 GCF_003070985.1 Temnothorax curvispinosus | reverse complement strand
AGAGAGAGAGAGAGAGAGAGAGAGAGAGAGAGAGAGAGAGAGAGAGAAAGATGTTGTACGAGGCTCCCATTCGGCGCCACGTCCCGGATGTCGCCGTCCAACGGCTGCGGCGTTACTTCACCGCCTTTCGGATAACAAACGTCGACCCGAAGCAACCGATAACACGCGGTTGCACAAATTTTTTAGGACCCGCCGTTTTATCCACTGTAAATTTCGTCGATGGAACCGGGTGGCTACGAAATACCGGCCGACCGAACGGTGCCAAGGAATTTACGAGCGGCCGCGTGGATTTAGTGTCGCAGATACTGCGCGAAAAAACATGCGAAACGGTTTCGCGAAAATAGATTGTAACGTTTACTTTCCTTTTTTTTACGACTATGGAATATGTCCCGTGCGATGCGCGGTGGCGGGCGAGAGTTGCCGCACTCACCTTTCTCCACGCACTCGGCCACGCAGTCTCGCACCGTCGATCCTTCGCTGACGTATTTCTGAAACAAACAAGATTAATCGTTAGATCAACACAAAACGATTGGTAAAAGCCCGTCGTTGAGCGCCGGTAATTTGCAACGGCGGAAAACGACGAGAGTAATGATGAATGTCGTCGTGCAATTTGCGGTTTTTTTTTCACGCGCGACGCGCCACCGGAATAACGGCGAATATTTTATCCGCCGCGGAATGATACGCGCGTCCACGCGCCGCTCGCGCACACGGCCAATAAATCTGCCTCGGTTATCGAGTGAGAATCGGGACGAACGTTTCATCTGTCAATATTGTTTTGTACAATTCCCCAACGTGCCCCGTGGCCACGCGCAAAAATGGGGGGGGAAAAAAGGACGCGCCCCGCACAATTCGAAATTCTTTCCACGGGGAATGAAATATGATACTCGCGTCCGCGCCTGTAACGAGAACGGAAACGGGCGGTAGTACGATTTCGTGTTACACCATAAACGCGCGAAATGTATCGCGGTGTCATTCTTCGAGCGATCTCGCGCGGCCATTCCGATATTCCCGATCGTGAAACCCAATTTCGAAAATTCCGATGCGGAATATTCTGATTTCCGAGTGGTCATATGCGAGGCAGAGTTGCAGGACGAGCAGGAACGACAAGTACGCGGCTATGATCCTTCAGCAGGCCCTGATTGGTCAAACGGCAAGTCCCTCGAAGCCGGAGTACGTCATGTAGCGCCGGATGATCGATACTCGACCATTATAACGCCCCGAGGATGTCGTACATATTAAACCCTCCAACTCTGCCTCCCTTTCTCTCTCCTTCTCTCTCTTTCTCTCGCTTTCTCTCTTTCGTAGTTATTAAACTCCCTTTGCAGATTGCAAGAATTTCGCATTGACGATGCTCGCTATTGAAACGTTCTGACCGCCAAAACAGCGTGAGAATGAAAACGTTGATTGTCCGATACTTCTTTTCAGAGCTCGAACGGTATTCCTTTATTTCGTTCGTCTCTCTGAACTCGCATCCACAAAATCGGTCGGTATTTCTTTATTACGTCAGACGCATGTTGCTAGCACACGGACGAAAGTACTGACCGATTACAGCATCTCTTTGTGACGATCTTCCGGAGAGCGGACGTGTTCACTTGTCTGCGTAAAATTTTTAGCGCCACGGAAAATCCGGCGTTGATTGATCTGGCGCGAATTTTTGCAAACTGTGAATTCAACGAACAATAAATCCGTAATGAAGTCGTTCGAAGAACACTGCGAAGAAATTTATTTCGCAGCCGTGCGCCGAATTCAGAAATAATTATGATCTTCTTATTACAATCGGCGATATCGCGACGACTACAGGTGCACTGGGGACGAAATATTTTCGAAATAAAAAAATAGAAAAAAGATTAATATCCAACTCCGCTTGATCGCGGTTGAAATATGACTACACGTGGACGACATCATGAAAATAATGAGCGATGCTTACACGAGGACCGAACGAAGGGCGGGGAAACGGAATTAACGGGAGTGAGAGCCGCCGTAATAAATGTTAAAATCACGAAACTGTATTTAGCCGCGCGCGTTTAATTGCGACAATTTAAACAGTGAGCAGAAATCATTTTACACGTTCGTCCCACCGCGAGTGGATTCGCGTGGGTGGACACGCGATCATCGATCGATTCTCATCACGCGAATTTCGTTCCCGGGACACGACAAACTGCTCGTTGGAAAGACCCGTAGTCAGCGCGTATAGAATTAATTTAGCCCTTAACTAGCCTGATGAGCTAGTCTTCCATAAGAAATGCATGTATTATTCCTGAGGGCCGGGTTTATTCCTAAGCGCCTCATCTGACGATTTCTTGCCCTCAGCTGAGATTACCACCGAGATGCATAATTAAACGGGACATATAATTAACGAAGAAAGTTATTTTATCATGGAAAAATTATATTCATACTCCTTTTGACACATTTAAGAACCATGATAGCTTCGAGCAACTTTAAAGGCGCCAAATCGATGACGATAAATAGATGGATAAAATACCTATATGACTTACATTGCGATTGGCTATTTATTTTTTTCTAACTCTCAGCCAATACGTTTCTTTAAATTATAATTTGTTTAGTAACATCTTTATGGCTCACCAAGTGAAATTTACGGAATAAGTTTTCGTCTCTGCGTCGGAAGAATCTTCATTTTTCCTCTCGTGAATATTTAATCTGGAAATGCAAGTAAAGTAGAAAAAAGGCGAGAGAGAAAAAAAAGAGAGAGAGAGAAAAAACAGCGAAAAAAATGCTAAACGACAGAAGCAGGCGGCGTGCCGAAACGAAATGTCGGTCTTTAGAGGAGAAATTTGCGAAGTATTTTGCAAAAGCTGTTTTTATCGTTTTTTTTCTATGCGATATTATGTGGAGATAGATACATTGGTGGCGAAACACAATGGGCTTGACTATGCGTTACTGATTTATTGCGTCTTTTTTATTTTCAAACGATAAGCTTTATCGAGCACGGATTGCGACTTCCCGTAGCAAAATGCGCATTACAGCGCGGCAGCGAGAAATACCTGACTTCCAATCTCAAAAATGAAGGTCACCGATCGATTTCCTCTGTTCGTTAACGATAATAGCATATCCTGTGTTTGAGAGATTTAAAGAACAGGAATACATCCAACTCTCTTTTTACGCGTTTTTTTGCGCGTTTTTTACGCGATTCTTTTTAAGCGGTTTTTCAAAAAATATTTGTAATCCTTCGTATATATGTGCAGACGTTAATTTTAATAATAAATTAATAAAAATTTTTTAATTGGACACACATGTTCTTCATTTATCAGGTTAAAAAAGCGAGTAATATCCTAGACAGACTACATTTTTCAATCATTGTTGTAGCTTCAATCATATTTCAGCAGTTCGATTGTTATTGTCAATCATGATTCTCGATTATCATTCATAAAGTTGTTCGTTCACCGTTATATTCTCTTCAAACTCAGTCATGTAAACAACTTTCGGTACAAAACAGCGTGTGTGCATATTTTCCCTCTTTTATAAAGTTCTAGAAATCATGCACACACACACACACACACACACACACACACATGGCATATGCATCTTCAACCGAAGAGGGTATGCGTTTTAAGTTAGAAGCTTAAAGTTCTGTGCAATTGCTTCAGTTCGGTCTTTCTGATAGTACCTGATTTTTTTATGTAGGTTTTCCAAATAACGCAATTTCTCCTTACACAGAACTCTATCACGTAAAAAGAGAGTTGAGTGTATATTAAGTCCATAATCCGTAAGCTCCTTGTTGCGCAGGGTTATTTAATGACTTACGCAAGGTATTGTGGTTAAGATACGTGTAATTATAAGTCTTGAATACAATAGGCAGTGTGTCTTTTGGAAAAGGTAATGCAACGAACGAAGCTTTATACACACTGCAACGTAACGAACGAACGACAAGACAGGTAGAGTACATAGATAGTGAGAGTATATAGTGAAACGCAGTAAGCGCTCACGCAACGGAACTTTAATTTTCCCTAGCATGCGTGGCGTGTCTGTGCGAACATAGAGGCGCTTCAAGGCGCTAGAGCGCCATATTCAACACTCCTCTTTAAAATCATTCGCTTTAAAATGTCTTTATAAAACGCTTTGTAAGTTATGGATTTAATCCATTTTTGCTCCGAATCCTTAATTTCATATTAGAATTATCAAGCTTAAGAGCGCGCACGCGAGAAAAAGAGAGAGAGAAGAAAATAAAAAAATTTGAACGTTAATTATTCATTAGTATTATTAGCGTTATAATTGGCATGAAAACAGTCGAGTATCGACAAAATACGTTTGCATTGAGTGTATAGCTGACTCTTAACTACCCATACTTCTCGTATATCGGAAAGAAGCTGTCCTCGAGCCTCGAGTAAAGATGCGAGCATCGATACCCGAGAGCCCCAAGACGTTGCCTATCACTATTCCTTATCGCTTCCTACCGGTTTCAAGTCGCAGCTTTAAGTGCTTCTCAGACGTTCTCAGACACTTGAAAAGCGATCGCACCCGCCTCGCCTCGCGTTGACGGCTGCTACTTGAAACCGGAAATTGAGAGTCGGCAATCGCATCGGCGGCCCGCCAGAGAACGGAGAGGATGTAGCTGGAAAAGTTCGTCGGAGCATCCGGTGTGTGCGAGGGGAACGAGAATTATTTTCCTGCTTATCTCGCGCTTACCTCGCGAACGAGTGCCGACGTAACGCCAACCCGAAGCGTCGCTTGACGAAAGAAATTCAATGAGAATGAGAATCGAATTTCTCAGACTTTGCTATCACATTTTGCGTCGAATTTTAGTTTAAAAGAAAATTGTTATAAATGAGAAAGGCAGAGGTATATAATGAATCGAGATATAATAAATTATTTATATGTGTTGAGGTAATTTATTGCGAATTTTAAATGTACAACAAGACTCGGGAAAAAAAGATTATAAATAATATTCTTCGAAGAAACGTATCTTATGACATTTTTGAGCTTTTTGAGCTTCTAAATTTTGGCAGTTTCAATATCTATAAAGCAACTATTTTTTACTACAACTGATCCGAAGCTATTTTTAAAATTAAAGTAAAAATCTAGCTTTAAAAGAA
>NW_020211278.1:1479427-1501462 GCF_003070985.1 Temnothorax curvispinosus | reverse complement strand
GTATATGAAATATCATAGTTAATTTTAAACAATTGATACTTAAACGTTGCTAAATTTTAAAACGTATTTTTCTCGAGAAATTTATTCTCACAAGTCGGGCTTATTCATATAAGGCTTTTGTAACGTCGAAGGCATTCGCAACTATTCTCCGTCGGTTGAAGTGAATCGACGATGCGGATGTCTCAAGTATCTACATAACTCCGGCGAGTTTCACTTATCCCGAAAGTGCGGAGTAACCGAATAATGGACGAGGCTAACGACACGCGACAAGAGTGCGAGCTACTTCGCACTGAGTAAATGCGAGTGCCGCCGTTGGAAATTTACTTATGGGATAAGGCGATAAGTACCGGCGCATTTGTGTCTTGGGTAACGAGCTGAGTGCTTCGCTGGCGCGAATTTATCGGCTTCATCGATCCGAGCTGTCATACATCAGACGACTATCTTGCCACTATCGTCGCTGTTTATAGCGAAATAAACGGTAAAACTTTTTTTTTGCGACATAATTAAATTTATATTATTTTTTCACAGGTGTTTATATATATAATATATACTTTAATTGACCTCGCGCGTTGGTCCGTTTGCTTTTTTAATACGCAGATATGTGCTTATCAATAAACGCGAAGTTATAGATTTAATTATTCATTATTTTCGGGCAATGTACACACAATGCCCGGAATAACAAATCCGATTTACACAACGAAATATTTAATCCTTCGACCTATAAGCCTTTATACACCTATAAATCTATATATAATATATTGTATATTTGTATATTTATACGCGTATAAACTGTTGTAAATTTTGGGTACAAAATGTTTCCCATTATACAGGTAGCAAGATTAATTTTATATTTCAAAGATTAATTTTCACAAAACGCGCATTATTCGCTTTGGGCGCGTTGGCAATTAGATTCATCTTCCGTAATCCTATATCAAATTCTCTTCCTTGATGAAATTTGCAACGACATTTATGTTTCGAGGCTTGTTAATCGGCATCAGAGCAAACAGACGCATCCGTAACGCGAGACTCGACCTACTTTCTGAACTATTCGTTAGAAAATCATCGTTCGCCTGACGACACGGCGGCCATAACGATGCAACATATTGTTGCGTTATATTGCCGGCGCGGATATTGCGTTCTTTTACCCGAGTTAGCGTCGAGGATTACGTGGCGTAACTCTTAAATAATAAATTATATTTAGTTACGCGCGTTATGACATTTCGGGAGAATGATGATACCGCCCAGCCACAAAACGGAGCACTTCCTTTCGCGGGCATGCCAAAGCGATAAAGGTGGTTTATCATCGCCGTTGTTATTAGTACGTCGCCATCACAACGACGCGACATAAACGCCGAGTTACGGTAGCTGTAACGATTCAAAATTACCGTGTAAACGATCCGATTCTGCGTGAATGCATGCATTCCACGTGTGCGTGATAAAAAAAGTGATAAAAGCAAAATAACGATGGAATTCAATTTGCTCTCACTTCCACACTAAAGGAGATTTCGAGACTCACAGAGATATGCATTTTTTAATTGCAGACATTGTAGGCTGATAAAAATATTTTCCTTTTAACGTGTAATTACTCATTTAAAATTATATTAGCAATTTCACATAATTCCATACGATATGGTCTACTTCCAAAGGATAGCTAACGATTAAGAGCGCCGATTTTCGAAATAGCGAACAACGATCGGAAACTAATGAAACACCGTGTCTCAAGTTGGATAATCATTGAGGAAGGGAGGAACGGAAATCGAGAATAGAATTATCTAGCGTGAAAGACGTAATAGGAGTTTAAGACAGCTTGGCAGACAGCTAGACGACGGGACTTTCGTGATGCTCAATGCTTAAACAGTTTAGTTGTGCTGAAAGCTTCATATGTTGTACGATATAATGCAGCACATTCAACAAATCCCTTGTACTTGTCAGTTATATGGATCAGTACGTTAATAACGGTATTAGAATACATTTCGCGTACAATTATCGAGACAAATGGAATGACATAATTCTGTCATTCCGAATATATCGGATTCCCGATGACACGAAGGAATTGTGTAACGATGCGAATAGAAAATATTTCTATTCGTTCACGGAAAAAAAATGAAACATTTATGTCTCGACGGGCGTACTCGAAACGAAGCATTCGTTGTTTTCGGTTTTCATAAAGAGCGTCACGACTGTGGAGTGGAAACGCGATCGTAAAGAGCGTTGAATAAACTCGGAGAAAAACCCGTAAGCGAGTGTTGGTCCGATGGAAAAGAGCTCTACAAGTAAGAAGAGAAGCGCGTTTTATCTGACGTGCAAAGAAGCGCGGAAGAGAAGACTTGAGAGGGAGAAAGAGATGGATAAGACGTACACAGCTTGTCGCGCCGCGGCAGGCTCCGCGATTTTCTCTGACATGACGCCGCAAGCGCAGCACATAATGTGCCTCTAATAATAAAAATGTAAACTTGTAGAAAGAAAGGGAGAAAAAGAGAGAGGCAGGCGAGAGGGAGAGAAAGCAGCTATATAAGTATATAGACGAATCCTGGAATCTTTCCTCAAGCATTATTTTTTTTATGATTAAATAAACTCGCGAATTTATAGTTTCTATAAAATTTATATTAAACCGTTGAATTTTATCTTGTTGAATTAGGAACAACTTGAAAAGCTATCAGTCTCTCTCATAAAATTTCAATGCGACTGCTCGCCTCGCGATCAATTTTGAAAGACCGAAAAATCGAGGTGCGTCGCGCATATCACACTTTTATATCTCGTAAATCGCAAATGTGTGTATGGTATTCTATCCATGCAGATTCTACATCAGCTGCACCATCCATCAGCCATCAACGGAGATACCTATCACTTGCGAATGGACACGCGCAGCGTTAACGACGCGAAATAACTAACTGGCGAAAAAAAGGCGGGTAAATAAAATCAATCGGCGACCCGATGAGTATAGCTGGGTATAGCGAGACGGCAATCGAACCCGTTCCGGACGGGCATGGTGAAAACGCGCGCGCGACGGCGATATCAATCTGGCACGAGCCGGTCGATCCTTTTTTGCGCGCCGCGCCATCCTGATTTTCATTTTTTCTTTTCACCGCGACGGACGATAATGCGACCGCGTCGGAAACGCACGCGGCTCGACGAGCGTCGCTACCGCCGGGACCGTTTATCTCGTTTTCGCGTGTGACACGCCATAAAGTAGCGGAGAAGTGTGCTCGACGATGAATGCTCCGGCTAAACGACGGCGTTCAGCGATTCGTCATCGCGCCTCGTTTTTTGACTTTTCCGTGCCTCCCTTGCCGTCGCGGTACGCCCGAACCTCGTTCGCTAAATCACACGTACGTGTAACACACACGGAACCGGTTTTACGACTTGAATCGATCTCATTGGTGAGTTCGAGCGTTACCTCGTCGCGAGAAGTACGGCGTCCGGCTCTCTCTCGGGAGCGATTATAGCGCGCGAATTTTGTAGTAGCGGAAGCAATTGCAGCAAACGATGATGTCGCGCGTTACGAGTCATCGTAAGACGTCGCGATATCGGAGCCCCGAGTATACGATAATGTTGCCGCCAAGTTGAGCTTGTACTTCCAGTGACATTAAGTGATACATTAACGCATCGTCCCCTCGTGGAAACATAATGATAAAGTGTTGCAACGCCCGACGGTGCTTCAGAGCTAATAACAGCCAGACCCTTGGAGGGCTTGCTGTGTTTATATATAGATAATATCGTTGCTGTAATAGCGGCAAGTCGTTAACCACCTTATCTTTCTTGCTTCCCCGCCTTGCTCGCCGTGTTTTCTTTACAGGCGACAAGACGCGAACAATTTTCCTTAAAAGGGGCGCGCCGAACTGTGAAATTGCGATTCTAACGCGAAGAAAGGCGGTTATAATTGACACGCTAACCAGGGGCCAGGTTTATCATGTCGATAATACGATCCACTGCAAGAATAGGAGTTGTTTAAGCTTGCCCTATATATCCAAACCCAAGTAGCTTATTTGCAGCTTCATAAAAGTGTCATTTTTCGAAATTTGCTCGATTCGTTTGCAATATTGTCAGATATAGCGGATGAAAAGTTTCCTGCAGATAAAATCATTCGTTCGATCTCTTTGTACATGACTATTGATTACGGCAAGTCGGACAATAGCGCAATAGAACGATATTAATGAATTTACGATATTACGTTGAGATACGGCTATCACGTCGGACCGTTGGCGTCCGTAACTACTAGCGGCTGATTTAATCGCGGGCGCTTCTACTGCCGGCTTCGCCGGCTGACACTATACCACTGCGCTTCGCTTCGTCGCTCCACACTCGTTTTGGATCGATTCTTTTCGTACGATTATCTTTTAGATGTGCAAGTTATATATTTTACTTCATACAAAATGGGGACTCTTTGAGAATTACGTATTGAAAAAAAATTACTGTGTTAATTATATTATTATAATCAAAATTATTATAATTAAGATAACTAAAAATTTATTCAATAGTATTGTAATATTTTTTTCCGGGAATTGGAAAACAAAATCCACGAAGAAAAGCGTGACTCATGCACGTGCGCGACATTTAACATTTTATCTCAATGTATTTACATAAATTCACAATAATGGAATATAATGTGGCTAATGCTTTTATATGTGAACATTTTCGTGCTGTTTAAAAATACGCACAGAATCCGCTCTATCCATGGCGAATTATAGTGACTTATAGGAGACGCGTATTGCGTTCGCATGTATCTTAATGCATGCAAAGTGCCATAGGGAAATTCAATACGACAAAGAGGAGGCCCGCGATATGCCTGGCGCCATAAGATAAGCAACTTTAAAGTGGCTCGCGAAGCATTATTGTGGGGATTTGCGTTCGTAATATCGATACGTACGCACGTATGTTTGCGCGAAATCACTTCCGCATGCGAATACAACATATCTTAATAAATATGCGTATAAAAAAGGGCAAACGATAATACAATTATTATTTTAAAGATATTCGATAGAAATACAATCTTTATTCGAGCAGAACTAATAAAATCGAATTGTTCTTCTCGAAAGAATAGCAAACTGGTACGTATATTTCTGTTCCTCGTTGAAATAATGTGGGGTTATAGACACGTTTCGCGGCTTCTCTTCTTTCCGCGGTGCGAGGTAACTAAATGGCGTTCTGTTCTTGACAAGAACGACGAAAGTTGTTGCATCGTCGATTCACGAAAATGCGAATTTTCACGATGGCATTTGTTCGCCTGAAACAGTTAAGTCTCCTTTAGTTTTTCGCAAGTTTTTAGTGGACTCGCATTTCTCCGTTTCCGCGAAGTTGACGGTGGCACTTTGTCGCCGATTTCCTCCGGGATCTCGAGCTTTATAGACGCATGTAAATTCCCCGCCAACGGTGCTCCATTGGAGAATGTCATTTGCAAATTGTATCGCACAAAAATCATTCGTGTTATTGCCTGCGTCTTTCAAGCTCGATATATAGTCTATAAAGTCGGCCGAGAAAAGTTTTCTGAAGACCGCATCAAATGTAATATCACCAGATCGCTCATACTGCACGGCAAACTTTCTACATAAATCGCTTTTGACATAAAGTCGAACATGTTATTCAACAGGCCATTCCTGCATGTGTAAATAATGTTATTGAAATTTTCTGTAAAAAATTTTTTTTTAGCCTTACCATAAAATTAAACTTAAATATTTAGATAATTACTTTGTATATTTATATAGTCGCATTTCCGAAGCTTTACTTTTTTCGCATTATTATCAACGCGTGAATTTATAATAATTTTTTAACAATAAATATCGAAATATTATTACATGATTGCGAAATTGCAGAAAGCCTGAACGGTTCGCTTCTATAAATTCATCAATGAGTCCTGACAGAAAGTTCAATTTTATCATATAATTTCATGCGTTTTAAAATGGACAAGGTAACTGACAGGCGTTTACGAAATTACTAATGCGATGTACAATTAATTACGTAATGTAGACGTGATTCCCGTTAAATGGACCGTGAAATACTGGTTGGCAAACGATTTTCATTTTTGTCTGTATCCCGCTTAAAATTGGACATCCGGACAGTTGCTAATGGACGTATAATTTCGTTGCCTCGTAGGAATGGGAGGAAGGAAAAATTGCCGTCGGCAAAAGACAAAGGCATTTAAATATTCAGAAGTCATCTTGAATACCTAGACGAATGCCATTCTGTTCCGTGACAAATAATATTTCTTCTTTGTGGAATAAAAAAATTGCTTGTCGAGATAAAAGATGAGGACGACGTGCGACGTATCGTTCGATGATGGCTGTGGGAAAAATAATTATGAATAATAGAAGAATTAAGAATTAATTAAGAATAATTAAGAAGAATTAATTAAGAATAGAAGTAAAATCCTGATAAAAATGCATGTCTTTATGCTTGACACATTGATTTATCATTTATTATTAATTTTTATAGCACAAATAATATTGATTTTTACTGTTTAATTGATTTTGCCTTTAATTTCTTGCACTATGTATTACTAACACTGACAAATTAATCACTAATAGCAAATTTTAATTGTTACATGCAAATAATTTTTAGCGAAATTGTATGATGAAAATTTGAATGATTCATTAATAATTTTATTTAAAAAAGAATTATTAAATTATTAAATCTAAATTTAAAAAGGGATATCAATTCTCGTTTTGATCAGAAAATTATAATTATAATATTTATGTATTATTATCGTATGTAAATGGCTAAAAAAGAGATGTTAGTTAAATTATAGTTAAAGTTATATAGGACCTCACCGAGAATGATCGATCTTCCGCAAAATAACTTGTCGTTAGTATGCAAAAACGAGATGGGAAGGGAATTTTCATCAAAACGGAATAAAGCTGATAACCAGCCTCCCACATTATTCTCTACTCTAATATAATAGACTGACATCCACCCTCTATTCTTATGAAACAACAGGAGCGGGATGGAAACCAGGTTTTTGCGTAAAAGCGATACCCTAGAAGTGCCGTCTGAAACAGCTATTAATATTGTCGTGAACCCTGCTAATTTCCTGCCGTATCCGTTTCTCACCCTACATTAACCACATTCCCTTATGATGTTTAGCAACGTAGATTTCTCTTTTAAGAGGGGAAGGAAGACAGGCAAGACACGAAGAAATACGATGCTAAAAAAAGTTTATGCTTTTTCGCAGTCTCATCATGATATCGATTTAACCGAAATCTTTGAAAAGATCAAAATGCATTTTTGTTGATAACGAACAATTATCAAGAAACAACTTTACTGAAACTATCAAACGGATTCAGTTAAGTGCGTTTTAATCCTGTATCACTCCCCGCGCTTCATATATCATTTCCTTCACATTCCAGAATAAAAAGAAACCTTCCCTACATTTAGCATAATGGCACACTTAACTAGCGAGCTATTAATTTTCCCAACCGACTCGCGCGAGGTCACGCGATAAAAGATATAGGAGGTAAAGTTTCAGTCGGGACACATCTTTGACCTACGATCCTCTCGACGGCTGCAGGTTTCCTTCAAACACTCACCGCTCCATTTGACTTCTCTCTTCGAAGTTTTTCTTTCTGAAAAGACTTCTAACATCCTTTCTGCATTCAGTGACCTATCGCAGCATTTGTCAGCGCGGAAACACGCTCCGCGCCGTATTTTACTTCACTGTGCTTTAAACTCATTACAACAAGTCATTGGGGGGACTCCGCTTTCAAAGAGCTACAAAACGTTTAATTCTCTCGGTTCTTCTTAATGAACGGCACTGTTTCATGCAATGGTTAATAATTAACAGTAAGAAATATACGAAGTCTGATTTTTCTCCCCCTCGTACTTTCAAGATATCGTATTTTATTTGAATATGTTCCTCTATTTCTAATTATATTAAATTATATGTTTCTCCATATTTTGCAGCCAATATATTTATTCCATTTTTCACTCTCAGATCGATAGATCCTTCGTTATCTGTAAACTGAGTTTTTCATCATAATTAAAGACCGTGATCAATTTCGTAAATTATTATTTCGCATCTGTTATCGCAATTGTTAGAACGCAAATAGTATTAACGGCTCGGGCTGAGTTTTTCGATGAAGAGAGGACGCGATATTCGGCGCATTGCAGACGGCAAAGGAATAATGCACAGAAAAGATCTTTTGAAATATCACTACGAGATACCCCGACTCACGTTCCTTGATATTTCATCCGGCTCTAGTATCCGATAATGCATCTGCGGATTTCTGAGTATGCTTTGATACCACGCCAACCATGATGCTCATGACGGTTTCGCTGGTAATTGCACAATAGAATTTTTCCGTCGACTAAACAACGATTATTGCATAATTTCTATTGTTACCTCGTGACTGCGCCTTAAAAGTATGACATGCGTGATGAGTACTATAAAGAATGCATACAAGAATAGACAAAATTATATAATGGATATCTAACACGTACATATGCAGTAAGTGTAAAAATATACACGGAAATAATATATATAGAATATTTCATCGCCCACGAAAGATCGTGAATGTCTTTATTTAACGTCTAACGAACAGGAAGGAATCCTCCGTCTCCCTGATACCTCACGCAGTTACTTAATTAATAACTAAAATACCAGACGCATAATGAATCGACTTACAATTAGCTAGATAATTAAAGCCATGGAGGACGTTCGTGGGAGCCGAGTTGTCTCGATCGTAATGCCGCTATAAATATTCAAAACTTCAGACTGCCGCTGAGGCACATAAGCTCCTAAGGCCAGATTGCGTCCCGATAACACCGAGGCTTAATGCCGCGATAGCAGCAATTATGAGCGATCGATTGTAACAAAACGGAGCAGGGACACCACCGTGAAGCACCGTTGCTTTATATAACGCAGTCTCGCCCTCAACGCTTCCGATGCGAAGTGTTAAATAGGACACACCGTTTTAATCAAATATTTGATCAGAGGATTTACAATCAAACGACGAGGGGCGTGAGTCGAATCGAGTACATTCGTTCCGTTTGCCTATCCCATCGAATACACCGCGACATCTCGATCGGGCACGTCGAGGCAGGGGAATGTTACCGTTCGGATTAATTTACGTTAAATCGGAGATTGATGGTTCCCTGGCGCGTAGCACCAAAAGAAAACGTGAAGATTTAATTTATCTTGTTGACATCTAGGTATTTCAATTACTTTCGTTAATTAGGATCACTAACAAATTCAGTTTATTTTGTGGCTTACCTCGCGGTTTGCGAGAGTTTCGAGAAAAGCGAGATCACTAAGTTTAATTCCGTCACACGTTTGTCTCGTGACTTTTTCCGGGACAACAAATTGTTCTCTCTTGAGTAAGCAAGAAAGTAATCTTCACCATGATCGAAGGATGGATCTCAAAATTTTTATATTTACAGGCATCTCTATAATCCTATTATGAAACTTGTCCCGTTATTACTTCGATCACAATTAATAACAAAATCTAAATCAATTTAATGTACTAAGGGTTCAGTTTTAAAAATATGAGAATATTTACTGTATATTTTATACATTATATTACTTTTCAAAATAGGGATAAATTTAATGCATGCATTGCAATTTTCGAAAAATTACATAGTTCTTAGGTAAATATATTCAAGAACGTTAATAGCTTAAGTCGATCGTTTAAAGTAGATATCAGAGACGACGTGCCCTATTAATTCTTCAATAAACACGAGACAAGAATAATAATTGAATTTTAAAAAGTTGCACGCCTATTCTTTCCTAAACAAGAGCATTCAGAGAAATGTCGATGCATTTCCGAGTATCAATATTTTACTTCACTCAAAAGTATCGGTTGACGTAAGACATATGCTTTTCGAAGACAGAATCGACGCGCTTTCTTCTCAAGATGTGTACCGGTAAAAGTGCCTTCGTATCCAATACCTTGAATACTTCTACTCACAAAATGAAGGAAACATCTGCAGTCGCATTTTGCGATTCAAAGCAGATCGAAATGTTCGATTCTTTATTTTCGGCAAAAAATACAATTTTGTTTGTGGCGTTTAATAATATCTTAAATGATACAACTATTTCGATGACAGAATGCCACATAATATCATCGTGATTGACGAATGGATTTCGCCTCACAGGCTACACGTTTTGCTCTTGACGCGGCGACATTGATTGGGATAGCTGACAGTCGCTTGTAAGTTCGAAAGTCTCTCTCTTTTTCTTTCCGTTCGAATTTATCGTGTCTGTTTTTACAACAGATAAACACATTACTCAGCGACCTACACGGACGCATTCGCGCGTGTATATAAACCTTTCGTTTTACGACGCAGAACTGGCGTCTGATAAAGTGCGCACCTGGCTCATCACTTTATATATGTATCCATCGCGCTTTTATTAACCCTTTCAGCATAAAGATTTTATCCCTCGAGCTATGCAGCTCGTCGATCGCATCCGAAAGAATGTCTTTGCGGAAGATATCGATTAATCTCTCACCAGCGACTTCTGGTACATCGACGTTCCACTACCATGATCGGGAAATTGAATCATAACTAAAAAAATACTATTATGCTGAAATAAAATACTGTACAAAGTGGAATATAAATCCTATGTATCCTCTATGACATCGCAAAATTGATGATACATATTACGCGTACGTATTTCAGAGAACTCGTTTCGGCGTTTTACTTTATCGTTTTACTTTATCTGTTCAAAATTCGTTACAGCAAGTTAGCAAAGTTGAAAGCAGGTGGAGGCTGATAAAATAATTTGCTCGCTTTAAGATGTCACGTTCCACGGGCGAAATTGTTTTCGTCGAGGGATAGGAGGCAGGCCGCATTAAAATGTCGAAGGTGTCTCGACGCCTTCGCAGTCTCATCGTCGCCGCGACGCGGCAGCGTATCGTTTCCGCGGCGGTTAAAATGCATCGAAGCGCATCGCCGATAAGTTGCGCGTCGGCAACCCTTTCAGAATGTCCACTTTGCGACACGCGGCGCGTGTTACATGTAGATATTGTGCGCGGATATTATTTTGAATTGCATATGGATACGCGAATGCGCGCATCTTTATGCACGCGCAAAAGTAGACGGCATGTCCGCCGCAGGATAAAGGGGATGTTTTATGTATAAGATGTCGTCGGGGGTGAAAGGCGAAACATCGCGGAAGGAAGGAAACGGCAACAGAAGTCAAGAAAGCGGCATCGCGTCCGAGGAAAACGGATTCGACGGTGCGCAAAGCCGCGAAAAAGCGGAACCAAGAGTGGGATTGTCGGATGTCGACGAGTTGTACAGAATAGATGTGGACGTAGCTTTTCTTTTCGAAGGATAACGATGTAATTGTGTAGAGTATATTCTTAATCATATAGTCAATCGCATATTTTTAATAGATTGGCTTTAACTTTTAATATATCTACGTATAATTAAATAATATCTATAAATTTCTTTTAGGAAAATATGAAAATGTACACAAATGGCTTTTGTGTAGATAATAAATAACTATTGAATAAATAACTATTGAAAAAGACGAAAGAAAGAGGCAGAGAGAAAACAGGTTTAAATCTTTGAAAAATTAGCCATTTTACAGAACATAGTGCTACCATTGCAATATGAAATGCCTCGCTTAAAGCATAAAAATTAAACTTTAAAAGTGAACAGAGAGAAAGAGAAAAAGGGAGAGAAATGTTCCTTGCCTTTTGATATTACTTTGTGAATCTCAAAATAACAATTCTATATTTTTCTGCTCAATGTATTCTATTATACTTTTACTTCAAGGTCTCGCCGCGGAAATTGGTTTCTAGAGAGAATCAGTCACATCCCCCCCTGTTAAGATATTGAAAATAGAAAAACGAATATTCGAGGATATTCTAATGCACTTTTATCCTCACAGTATCTGAAGAAGCGCATCGATTCTGCCTTCAAAAAATATATCTCATACCACCGATACCCTTGAGTGAAGTAAAATATTGATACTCGGAAACGTATCGATATTTTTTAATATTTTTATTTTATAAGAAATATACAACTTTAATATTCAATCATTCTTGACCTTCGTAGAAAAATTTATGAGACACGGAATCTGTTATCTACTTTAATAAATGATCGACAAATTAGCATTTTCGAATATGTTTATCTAGGAAAAATTATAAAATTTTTTGTGAGAATTCCAACATACACACGCATACACACATGTAAAAAATTTACCCTTTTTCTTAGAAAACTTTATAAATTTAAAACCAACCTCGACTTCAATTTGTGGTCTTGGCCAAAGTGCGACGCGCATAATTTATGTTTCACGTATCGTCCCTCATATTTTATGTCGCGAAACGGAGGGACGCAAAAGATTTCTTTCCCCCTCACCTTACCTAATACCAGCAAGTTCGCCAACCCGCGATATTTCACGGCTGTTATGCAGCCGCGTGTCATTTCAATTTCTGTCACGGTTGTTGGCCGCCGTTACATTTCGGCCGCGAACCGGCCGAACAAGCGGGTCGCGCGTGTGATTTACAGCTTAATATCTACGGTCGCGGGCATCGTATGCAGCGAGGACTGCGTTTATTGTCGGTCGAGAATAATCAGGAGCGAGCATTAAGTCCGTACATTACATCTAGCCGCACACATTCGCCGTATGAACCGCCATCTTTTTATATTCGGATTACATACATTTTCACACGCAAACGCGATATTTATCGCGCCAGGTGTAAGGCTCTTCTGCATCGCCGACGAGTTTTCGCGAATAGCAACTACCCTTCGACCCGGGTGTGCAAATTTTATTTCACCGCCAAGTTTACGATGTTTGTACCGCTATGCGCTTCCCGGCTTTTTTCTCCCGGCTGTTCTATCGCGGCAATTCCTTAAGAAACTGAATAATGAGCGAGCAAGCATTCAATTTAGCGAGGAATACCACCGACAGCGACGTAAGGATCTATTAGGTTGCCAGATTAATGGCGCCGTTGGACGCGTATGCGAACGGAAAGGATTGCCTCTGTCGAAGTTCTATTTATTCTGGTGCGGAATTTTATTTGTTGCTGCCTGTAGTTACGGAGAAAAAAGTTGCGGATCTGTAAATGCCGGTTTCGCGAGCCGTCGGTTAATTTTAGCTTCAGTTACGAAAACAGGCCGGGAATCAGTTAAACTAAGGTTGAAGTTAACGGACGTTGATAAAGCTGGCTCTCTGATGGAACCGAAATAAGTTCCTATGTGATGCGCGTGACATCTCATAATCCGCGATATATTTCTCCGACGTTAAGGAAACCGTACCGTGGAATTTTGCAGGCGCGTGATTTATATGCAATCTGAAAAAGCCTCTATATAAACAAACCACCATGTTATACGCATATGCACAGCTGTTGGCACTTATATATAACGTTGACCTATGGCACTTACGCCACTATGATCGGTAACAGCTGTGATTCGGGCAATGGACGCGCTTTGCCCGTCCCGATGCGGCACGGCGGGACGAATTCGATCGTTTTCACCCTACACGACGCTATATCCTATACCCGTTCATACCCTATAACGTGTCGTACACGGGCGCAGAAGTGCCGGGCTATCTGTTCCCTCGCGACAGTGATTTTTCCGAGCAAACGACAATTTCGGCCGCTTCGAAAATCATAAATTCCGATCGTGCCGCCCGCGCCACCGCCGTTCGAGAGCCGCCGACGAGGGAACGATATATCACGAGTCGAGGGGGATCGATGGGGGTTCCACGCCGGTTCCACGGTTCTTCCTCCTTCGCCCGTATTCGACTAGCGACGACGTAGAAGAAGCACCGCCCGTTTTCGCGGTGCAAACGAGCCGGACGAAAAAACGGAGCGCTACGAACTACCGTGGGGAAAATCGAACAAAGTGCGCGCCGGTAATGTCGGCGGAGGAAAAATAAAGTCGGAAGCGCGATAGAGGGTAGGTAGGTAAAAATCGAAGACTCCGCTGCGAGTAACGGTATACGAGGGTGAAAAATATCGTGCAAACGAGTTTCTTCCGTATTTGTAGAAGAAGAACGCCACGCCTGTTCGAGATTCGACACGCCGGGCAGGACTTCCGAATCAATTCTCTTTTACCCGTTAAAAATGGATAGATTGGATTTATGACTTGTAATAATATTTTCGTTCGTTCGTTCGCGTGATCCATCCACGATAGCCGGCCACAGGAACGCACACACGGCCCCGGCTATAGGAATGCAAAAGTGCATAGAAATGCGTTGCATAGAAATTTTATGCAAACAAGTTGCTCGCACTTTCGAGTCGCGTTTTTTTTCTCTTTTTTTATGGGATGATTTATGATCTCGCTCTTTCTTCTCTTCAAGGCAACGTATCGGGGATATCATCGCAGCGGGTAAAGAATTGAAATCGATTGCGCCGGGCGTGGATCACAATTAAATCGGCAGAGGTTGAATTATAGATGCACGTATGCGTATGGGTATGCAATTCTGCCTGTCATCTCGCCGCGCGCGCTCAGTCACGTTCGATGCAGTTTAAGCGCGCAAACTGTTACATACTTCCGCGCAACGATTTATTGGCTCGAAAATGGCAGGCCGAATTGTTTCCTTCTTTTTTTTTTAACTCTTTTTTCGCGATAAAAACCAGCCAGCGCAGAGGCGCGTTATGAAAATCCGATGCGGCAAGCGCTGCGGTGGTCGTCGCTCAATTATCGCAGTAAAGTTTCAACCCTTTGCGTCAGAAATGTTAGCTAAATTGGACGCTCCTCTCATTACGTTATTTGTAATAATAAAATTGATAATAGCTACGACTGCAATTTTGCATTAAACGCAAAAATACTTTAATATATAATTTAATTGTGTGTAATAATAATAACCAACACTCTAGGTTTTATCTCCTCTTTCGAAAGAGGGAGAGAGAACTGTGGAGCTTTTAGTCATATTTGATGTAAAGCAGGATGTAATTACGTTCGTGTGTAATACGTTGTAATTATTCCCAATTTGCTTCTCAAAGCTTACTTCACGTGTCGATTATATTACTCGGAGACTCGCCGGTGCACAAAATTGTGGGCAGCGAGCCATAGCGTTCGAGTGAATCGCGTTTAATGAAGCGAGCAAAAAAACGCGAGAGGAATATAAGGCATAAAAGCGGCAATTTAGCATTAACAGTGCGAGAGTCACGTTTCCATCTATTGCCGTGACGTCGAAATTAAATTCCGCGAAAGCGACTCGCGCTTAAAGAATAATCCGTTAAGACTCCGCGTGATTCCATCGTTTATCTTTATCTCGAGCAATTAATTCATAATATCCGAACGCATTTCGATTCATCGAGTCCCGAGTTTGTAAAAGTCGCCGCGGGCGATACGTCGATATTAGCGTGCGAAAATCAGCGGCGCTCGTGAGGCCATCGAGTCGAGGAGACCCGTAAGGAACGGCCACGCCGAGATGATGAATCACGGGGAGAAACGACGATGTGGGGGGAGAAAAACGTACCCCCATTTTCCGGCGGGGCAATCGCGGCCCGAAAAAAAACCGGCCCGCGCCCGATCTCCTGACCGCGGAACTCCTGACCGTGCACGTCAGCTGTGCGTGCCACATTTCGAACGTTCACCGATTTATCATTCTGACCTTTGTTGGGATTTTACGTAGTAAGGGAATGTAGATGATTTGGAAAGGCATTTCCGCTTAACTTCCCGACGAGATTGGACAGCGACGTTGTGACTCGGAAATATTAGAAATACTTCTAAATTCCGTTTGTTCCTAATCGTTCAATTCGGCGCTGTTGAAAATTTAGATTGTGATAGCTGATTATTTACTTTACTTTGAAGTCGATTAAAGCAGAATCAATGGCTAATTTTATTAACGAGGCTAATATGCTTTCGCAGCGACGCATGGAACATTAAAGTGAAAAATCCAATGATTAATTGTCAAAGCCGTAAAAGTCCCAACTCAACGTTGATTAAAATCCCGCGGGTTTTGAAGAAAGTTGCGCACAAAGAAATATAAGGTCCACCTTTCTTTCTCTTTAATTCTCTTTAATGAGAAAGCTCGACACGCAAACCACCCGGCGAAATCCACAAATAAGAGCTAATCAGAAATCAGTGATAAAGCTTTGAATGTTCGAGGGTATCCCGAAAGGGGTTGCTTATTCAAGAGTAGCGGGGTCTCTCTTCGCGAAGAATCGAAATTATTCTCGAACGGAAATTGCGGAAATCCCGGCGATCGTTTAGATCCAAGATAACATTTCGGCAATGGCATTATTCGGCACCTTAATTGAATACTATAAAGATACAAGATTACTGATTCGGCACGTACGTGCATGGCTGATAGAAAAATCCGAAGGTTTTTGCGGAGTACAGCATCTCTGCTAAAGCAATTTTAAAAAACTAAATAATAAATAGAGTTTATCGGTCGTAAATTTTCAGCATTGATAAAAATTCGCATACATCAGGAAGAAATACGACGTCTGGCATTTAACTCGCCTCTCGTATCGCGCGGAAATAGCGGCAATTATGAAAACGGTCGCACTCCCCGTGATAAAGAAGTTTCGTGAACTTTTGTGTGACTTTTAAGTCGGCGAAAGATCGGTCGATCATAAATTCGTCCTGAAATCTTTATAGTCTTTCCTCGTCGTTTCTAGTCGAGGACAATAAAGATGATGCTTTTATATCGTCGAAAAATGAAAAATCGCCCAAGCTTTCCCGTCAACCTCGTTTCATTCGATTCCGCACGATTCTCGCAGATTCGCGATGGACGAATATTAAGCTTTCGCACTCTCAAACCGAAATATATATACCGCCGCCATCCAATCTCTATGCAGATGCGAGACGAACACGCCGGATCGTGTGCGAGGTGAAAAAAGTGTGCCGTCGAACGGCAGATAAAGAGAGCAGCGATCCGATTTCGGTGGCAAAGCCAACCTGGGCTCAGTGAAAATTCCCGTATTCCTCCTCGCGGTTTCGGAGAAATCCACAAATTTATCCGCGCGGTACTTTCGACAGCGCTCTGGGGCGTGAGTGTCTTTGAAACAGAAAAATCTGAAGAAAATGGAAATATTGTTGCCGACTCTTCGGCAGAAAGAAACAATCTCGCGACGATCGTGAAGATATAACATGAAAACTGCTGGCAACTTTAGATTGTTTTGCTAACCAAACGAGACGAATACGGAACGTGTGTATTTTTAATCGAAATATGAACAGGGCGGCGATTATGTTACCGAGCAAGCTTGACGGTACAGAAATAATTTTATCGGAGATATATCTATTTTGACATATTTATTATAGAAACGGCCGCGATATAAAACTGTTCATAAAAACGAACATAACACTTAGATATTCCGTACCAAGGCTTCTCATATAATATAAATAGTCTCATAATAGTACGTGACTCTGAAATCTGAGAAGTGTATCCGGCGTTAATAAGTAACGATGGCTGTGCAAACGCAAATGTCCTCCGTTATTTAAAAGAAGATTATTTTTACGACAAAAATTGCATTAGTATAGGTAAACTCGGGAGAGTTACCAAGAGTTAATAACTAACGCAGCTTTTTCATTATAAGACTGCGCAAATAGAATTTTTTAAAAATTCTCCAACAATTTTTCTTCGAAGTAACAAGACAGTTTTCACTAACAAGAAAGTCAGCTTAACAAGAAATATCACGATCTCAAATATTATTAAAACTTTCAACAAGAATATTTGACACTGAAAATTATGATAGGTCATTAAAATGATCCCGTAACTCTTGTTACCAATTGTTTTATAAATAATTACAAGTTTATTTTAAATACCTCGGTTTTTAGACAACCATTATTATTACGTTGTATAAACCAAATTTACGCTGGAGTTTCAGAGCAACCGTTGTTTACTTTATTAAACGATCAGCAGGAAAGCTGTTATGTGAGAATCATTCTGATGCTTCGCTTTCGCACGAATTTCAGATTTTATCCCGTGTACTCGTGTACCTGTTTTAATTCGATTCGAGATAATTACACGTCCATTGCACGTTAATGGGTCGCTGGGTGATGGCGATCGGTTTTTACCGACGTGATGGATCAAATAATTGAATCGAATTCAAAACATTAAAACGTGCCAAAAGTTTCGTCCATCAAATCGTTACAGATACCATCGGTTTTTGAGAAAAAAAAATGGGCGAAAGAGAGAAAGAGAGGGAGAGAGAGAGAGAGAGAGAAGATATGCTTTCACCAGAGTGATGTACAGATGTAGGTCTGTCACAGCCGATAACGCAGCTAAATGTTAATTAATACGACGCGACATATGCAATTGGCACTAATTTGAAAACCAAATCGGAATGCCCGGCGGCGGTGCACTAAGGGGAAGCGACAGGAGCACGTGCGTAAATAATGCAGTGCCTGCAATGAATGCACCTCGGCGCGGGCGGCCCGGAGGCATCGAACTCCGCTTGGCCGCCGCAGATTGTCGGCTACCTCGAAATCGAGGAGACTTCGGAGGCCGACGGCCGCTATCGCGTGCACGGAGAGCATTCAGTTACAAATGATCGGCTCCCCACCTGTGCGAAGCTCTCGAATCCAGTACCGCCGAAAAATAATCGGTGAAACGTTGACCATTGAACGACGATCAACGTGCCGTTACTTGCAGTCATGAATCATGAACGACGTTGCGGATATTTTTTTTTACACTCTTCTTTGCTTCATCGTCCTTTCGCGAAGAGCGAAAGCTTATGCAGTAACGAGGTTGAAAGAAAGGAGATTAAAATCAATTAGACATCGGGAATGATTCCCTTGATTGCGCATATACACACATATACAAAGGGTATTGGTGTTCCAAAGAAAATCATATAAATATTTATTTGTAGAATAATAAATAGCCAAAGTAATTAATATATTTTGCGAATAAACATTAACGGGGAAAGCCTGGAAGCGTTAGGAAAACATGCGATTCTGAGATTATTTGTGTGGAAAAAATTGTAAATTTTATTCTATATTTATTTTATGAATGTTTTCTTATTTTAAAAAAATACATAGAAATAGTAAGAATTTTTTTATCAAAAAATAATGAAGAATATAAAAGATATGTTGTCAATTTTTCGTAAAAACTTTTATTTTGCGATGACTGTTGTATGGAGCCGAATATTTTTCATTATTTTTTTATCAAAAAATTTTTATTATTTCTATAAAAAATATTTTTAAAAATAAGAAAACATTTATCTGAATAAAGTTGACAATTTAAAAAAAAAATCCCAGATATGCATGGTTTCTTAACGCAAGGTATAGTCATGCCTTCTTAAATTCCTTATTAGCTGACAAATGACCACCCCATTTTCATTCTATTGAAACGGGATCGTGAAGGATGACTCAAATCGTTACTGATCGATTTCTTTGAACTCCGTGTTAATATTCCATCTGGATTCAGTGTGCGAGCTTTCATGTTCGCGACACGAAAACGAAATAAGTAAGAAGATAGAAAGGGATGTATCCTGAAAAGAAAAGCGAAGATAATGGAGAAAAGCCGGGGAATAAGAGCGAGGAAATTCATTGCGGATGAACACCGCCTCACTTAGCTTGACAAAGCAACGAGAGAACCTTCTGCCGTTATGCTGATTAGATCGTACCGTTTTATTAAGACGGCGGATGTAAACTTCGCGATTCATAGAGCCGCGAGAAAATGGCTTCCGTGCCGTTTCACCCCGAGACGAGTCGGAGAGTTTCCAATCGTTTCCCATTGTCGCAGACACAGACGGACTATCATCGACCTCAACTCCACCTCGCTTGCCGACTCCGTAGAACATTCGAAGTAAATTCCAAGAGATTTCAGGAGATTTTATTATGCGCAGAAATCTCATTTGCGTTCTAAACGTACGTTACATAGGCCATTGATCCCCTTATATTCGAATCGCGAAGTAATATTGATCGTTCTTGTTCCAATAAATCCCTCCGGTTTATTCCTCGTTTTTGGCTTAGCCGGTTTTACTTTTCAATGTGACGCAGATGTTTTCCTCTCCTCGCCTGCATTTACTCCGAAAACAATATAATAAAATATTCAGGATAATAAGGACGGGCGAGAACTCTAACTAATTGTAAGAAGAAAAGCTGCGGTTTCTCCAAGCAAATTACAACGCGAAATTATATATATCGAGCACAGGTTCCGGTTTCATTTCCATCTGGAGCCGTTCATCGTTCTCTTTGTTGCGCGATGAGTGGGAAGGATCGAAAGATTTAATAATGAGGTTTACCTCTCGTCGAGGGGAGAGCAGAACTCGACCATGCATCACAGGAGACAGGTAAGTTCTCGGTAATACAGAGCTTGGGCTATTTCATAAATTATTTCAATGCACCGAGAGGAAAAGCGCAAACATTCGCAATATATAGTTAATGGAGAAATGGGTACACACGAATCAGTTACGTACATTATATTTCACCTAGATTCGCATTAATGAATTAAAACTGTATCGCTTTAAACTAGTAGAGATATAAAACAAATCCATTACGGATATATGCGTTCGAGTAAACAAAAGTATATAGCTAAATTCAGTAATTAAATATTTAAAATATTTGAATATTACCAATTAATATTCCAATATTTTATAATAAATAATTTATAATAAATAATTTATCATCTAAGCGATACGACTCTTCGGACACTGTTAAATTCGTAGTGTCAAATTGTATTCAATTTGAGTCAGTTTTAACCATATCTATAGGTCGCCACTACTCTTACTCGATATGTCGTTTATTCAATTAAAACAATGTTAGTTTAACTAAACCAATGAAGTTGAAATAATATTGTTTTGTGTTAAAATAATAAATTTCGACACTCATGTTAGTTAACAATAACAAAATATTATTTAAATCAAGATATATTGGTTTAAATTTCACCTTTAATAAATATTTAACAGTAAATATTTATAAATTTAGCTTCAAGTACCACGGAACGCGAATTACTCTTCTAAATTCAAGAAATTCTTTTAGTAACACGACGATATATACCGAACTTCTTCGCGGTAGACGAGGAGAAACTGAAAGGTTTTCTGGCGAACGGACGTGCAAGCTTGCAGAAGACTCTCGAGCCAATTTGCGCGGACTCATCTCATAAATCCGACATCGGCGAGCTCGCCGAGAGGTAAATAACGTCGTTATAGGCGATCCTGGAAGAGTGTCAAGTGATCGTTGGCGCCGCATCAACGCCTATTTTCGCGAAAGAAATATTTATCTTTTCACGGAACACTCGAATTCAGCGAGCTCTTCCGCTTCCAGCTGCGCGGGTGTTTCGACAACGTTGCAATTTTGAACCGTAGAACGTACCGTAAAATATAATTTTTATTTTTCTGGCAGCGTTCCATAAGATCGCGTCGGTGATCGTAATCACATCCATATGAAATATTTCGCGTCGTTTCGTTCGGTAAACGAAATGAAAATTAATATGTATATGTTGTACTTACGATACACCATTTGTCCTCGTGTGGGCACTCCATCAGCATGTGTGCGGTGTGATTAATGCACGGTGTAATGCTGCCAACTCCGTCGTTGTACTGTCCACATTTGTAACATCTAATACCATGCGCGACACCTGCGACATACATATAACGTTTTAATCGTCAAGCGAAACCGCACGGGAGGCGCGTCGCTGCAGCAAGAATAATCCGAAATAGAAAGCTGAGCGACGAGCAATCTACAATACAAATCGCGCGAAGCACGAAAATCCATTTTCCCGGACTCTTCATATTCGCCGCCCGTATCCGGGCAAAAATAATTTCGCGACGGCTAAAAACGCAGCGGATCCGCAATTGGTTCCTCGAAGCGACTCGATTCGATTCTTAATCCTCGCGTGCGCTCGCGCGCGCGAGCGTGCTATAGAATCCGAAAATTGATAGAACTCATAAAACGCTTAATCGCGCCTCGTAAACGCGAAAACTCGGGCGTTCTGCCCAGCGCCGCATATTCCATCCCCGAAGCGCGAGTAATAGCGCTACGGGCTCGTTTTGCGAACTTGGTCGAGTTTCATAATGCGAGCGACGCGCGAGGGAAAGTTTTACCGTGCTTTTTCGCGCCGGACCGATCGAACTCTTTTTCGCCGGCGAGTATAATGCGCGTCCGTAAAATCGGGAATTTATGAGGCGGCGCTAAGCGCCGCCGTCGATTCCAGATGAGGCGCTACCAAGAGGTAGCGGGAGACTCGCCGCTCCC
>NW_020211278.1:1462915-1479027 GCF_003070985.1 Temnothorax curvispinosus | reverse complement strand
CAATTAAATCGGCAGAGGTTGAATTATAGATGCACGTATGCGTATGGGTATGCAATTCTGCCTGTCATCTCGCCGCGCGCGCTCAGTCACGTTCGATGCAGTTTAAGCGCGCAAACTGTTACATACTTCCGCGCAACGATTTATTGGCTCGAAAATGGCAGGCCGAATTGTTTCCTTCTTTTTTTTTTAACTCTTTTTTCGCGATAAAAACCAGCCAGCGCAGAGGCGCGTTATGAAAATCCGATGCGGCAAGCGCTGCGGTGGTCGTCGCTCAATTATCGCAGTAAAGTTTCAACCCTTTGCGTCAGAAATGTTAGCTAAATTAGACGCTCCTCTCATTACGTTATTTGTAATAATAAAATTGATAATAACTACGACTGCAATTTTGCATTAAACGCAAAAATACTTTAATATAATTTAATTGTGTGTAATATATAATAATAACCAACACTCTAGGTTTTATCTCCTCTTTCGAAAGAGGGAGAGAGAACTGTGGAGCTTTTAGTCATATTTGATGTAAAGCAGGATGTAATTACGTTCGTGTGTAATACGTTGTAATTATTTCCAATTTGCTTCTCAAAGCTTACTTCACGTGTCGATTATATTACTCGGAGACTCGCCGGTGCACAAAATTGTGGGCAGCGAGCCATAGCGTTCGAGTGAATCGCGTTTAATGAAGCGAGCAAAAAAAACGCGAGAGGAATACAAGGCATAAAAGCGGCAATTTAGCATTAACAGTGCGAGAGTCACGTTTCCATCTATTGCCGTGACGTCGAAATTAAATTCCGCGAAAGCGACTCGCGCTTAAAGAATAATCCGTTAAGACTCCGCGTGATTCCATCGTTTATCTTTATCTCGAGCAATTAATTCATAATATCCGAACGCATTTCGATTCATCGAGTCCCGAGTTTGTAAAAGTCGCCGCGGGCGATACGTCGATATTAGCGCGCGAAAATCAGCGGCGCTCGTGAGGCCATCGAGTCGAGGAGACCCGTAAGGAACGGCCACGCCGAGATGATGAATCACGGGGAGAAACGACGATGTGGGGGGAGAAAAACGTACCCCATTTTCCGGCGGGGCGATCGCGGCCCGAAAAAAAACCGGCCCGCGCCCGATCTCCTGACCGCGGAACTCCTGACCGTGCACGTCAGCTGTGCGTGCCACATTTCGAACGTTCACCGATTTATCATTCTGACCTTTGTCGGGATTTTACGTAGTAAGGGAATGTAGATGATTTGGAAAGGCATTTCCGCTTAACTTCCCGACGAGATTGGACAGCGACGTTGTGACTCGGAAATATTAGAAATACTTCTAAATTCCGTTTGTTCCTAATCGTTCAATTCGGCGCTGTTGAAAATTTAGATTGTGATAGCTGATTATTTACTTTACTTTGAAGTCGATTAAAGCAGAATCAATGGCTAATTTTATTAACGAGGCTAATATGCTTTCGCAGCGACGCATGGAACATTAAAGTGAAAAATCCAATGATTAATTGTCAAAGCCGTAAAAGTCCCAACTCAACGTTGATTAAAATCCCGCGGGTTTTGAAGAAAGTTGCGCACAAAGAAATATAAGGTCCACCTTTCTTTCTCTTTAATTCTCTTTAATGAGAAAGCTCGACACGCAAACCACCCGGCGAAATCCACAAATAAGAGCTAATCAGAAATCAGTGATAAAGCTTTGAATGTTCGAGGGTATCCCGAAAGGGGTTGCTTATTCAAGAGTAGCGGGGTCTCTCTTCGCGAAGAATCGAAATTATTCTCGAACGGAAATTGCGGAAATCCCGGCGATCGTTTAGATCCAAGATAACATTTCGGCAATGGCATTATTCGGCACCTTAATTGAATACTATAAAGATACAAGATTACTGATTCGGCACGTACGTGCATGGCTGATAGAAAAATCCGAAGGTTTTTGCGGAGTACAGCATCTCTGCTAAAGCAATTTTAAAAAACTAAATAATAAATAGAGTTTTTCGGTCGTAAATTTTCAGCATTGATAAAAATTCGCATACATCAGGAAGAAATACAACGTCTGGCATTTAACTCGCCTCTCGTATCGCACGGAAATAGCGGCAATTATGAAAACGGTCGCACTCCCCGTGATAAAGAAGTTTCGTGAACGACCGTGACTTTTAAGTCGGCGAAAGATCGGTCGATCATAAATTCGCCCTGAAATCTTTATAGTCTTTCCTCGTCGTTTCTAGTCGAGGACAATAAAGATGATGCTTTTATATCGTCGAAAAATGAAAAATCGCCCAAGCTTTCCCGTCAACCTCGTTTCATTCGATTCCGCACGATTCTCGCAGATTCGCGATGGACGAATATTAAGCTTTCGCACTCTCAAACCGAAATATATATACCGCCGCCATCCAATCTCTATGCAGATGCGAGACGAACACGCCGGATCGTGTGCGAGGTGAAAAAAGTGTGCCGTCGAACGGCAGATAAAGAGAGCAGCGATCCGATTTCGGTGGCAAAGCCAACCTGGGCTCAGTGAAAATTCCCGTATTCCTCCTCGCGGTTTCGGAGAAATCCACAAATTTATCTGTGCGGTACTTTCGACAGCGCTCTGGGGCGTGAGTGTCTTTGAAACAGAAAAATCTGAAGAAAATGGAAATATTGTTGCCGACTCTTCGGCAGAAAGAAACAATCTCGCGACGATCGTGAAGATATAACATGAAAACTGCTGGCAACTTTAGATTGTTTTGCTAACCAAACGAGACGAATACGGAACGTGTGTATTTTTAATCGAAATATGAACAGGGCGGCGATTATGTTACCGAGCAAGCTTGACGGTACAGAAATAATTTTATCGGAGATATATCTATTTTGACATATTTATTATAGAAACGGCCGCGATATAAAACTGTTCATAAAAACGAACATAACACTTAGATATTCCGTACCAAGGCTTCTCATATAATATAAATAGTCTCATAATAGTACGTGACTCTGAAATCTGAGAAGTGTATCCGGCGTTAATAAGTAACGATGGCTGTGCAAACGCAAATGTCCTCCGTTATTTAAAAGAAGATTATTTTTACGACAAAAATTGCATTAGTATAGGTAAACTCGGGAGAGTTACCAAGAGTTAATAACTAACGCAGCTTTTTCATTATAAGACTGCGCAAATAGAATTTTTAAAAAATCTTCCAACAATTTTTCTTCGAAGTAACAAGACAGTTTTCACTAACAAGAAAGTCAGCTTAACAAGAAATATCACGATCTCAAATATTATTAAAACTTTCAACAAGAATATTTGACACTGAAAATTATGATAGGTCATTAAAATGATCCCGTAACTCTTGTTACCAATTGTTTTATAAATAATTACAAGTTTATTTTAAATACCTCGGTTTTTAGACAACCATTATTATTACGTTGTATAAACCAAATTTACGCTGGAGTTTCAGAGCAACCGTTGTTTACTTTATTAAACGATCAGCAGGAAAGCTGTTATGTGAGAATCATTCTGATGCTTCGCTTTCGCACGAATTTCAGATTTTATCCCGTGTACTCGTGTACCTGTTTTAATTCGATTCGAGATAATTACACGTCCATTGCACGTTAATGGGTCGCTGGGTGATGGCGATCGGTTTTTACCGACGTGATGGATCAAATGATTGAATTGAATTCAAAACATTAAAACGTGTCAAAAGTTTCGTCCATCAAATCGTTACAGATACCATCAATTTTTGAGAGAAAAAAAAATGGGCAAAAGAGAGAAAGAGAGAGAGAGAGAGAAGATATGCTTTCACCAGAGTGATGTACAGATGTAGGTCTGTCACAGCCGATAACGCAGCTAAATGTTAATTAATACGACACGACATATGCAATTGGCACTAATTTGAAAACCAAATCGGAATGCCCGGCGGCGGTGCACTAAGGGGAAGCGACAGGAGCACGTGCGTAAATAATGCAGTGCCTGCAATGAATGCACCTCGGCGCGGGCGGCCCGGAGGCATCGAACTCCGCTTGGCCGCCGCAGATTGTCGGCTACCTCGAAATCGAGGAGACTTCGGAGGCCGACGGCCGCTATCGCGTGCACGGAGAGCATTCAGTTACAAATGATCGGCTCCCCACCTGTGCGAAGCTCTCGAATCCAGTACCGTCGAAAAATAATCGGTGAAACGTTGACCATTGAACGACGATCAACATGCCGCTACTTGCAGTCATGAATCATGAACGACGTTGCGGATCTTTTTTTTTACACTCTTCTTTGCTTCATCGTCCTTTCGCGAAGAGCGAAAGCTTATGCAGTAACGAGGTTGAAAGAAAGGAGATTAAAATCAATTAGACATCGGGAATGATTCCCTTGATTGCGCATATACACACATATACAAAGGGTATTGGTGTTCCAAAGAAAATCATATAAATATTTATTTGTAGAATAATAAATAGCCAAAGTAATTAATATATTTTGCGAATAAACATTAACGGGGAAAGCCTGGAAGCGTTAGGAAAACATGCGATTCTGAGATTATTTGTGTGGAAAAAATTGTAAATTTTATTCTATATTTATTTTATGAATGTTTTCTTATTTAAAAAAAATACATAGAAATAGTAAGAATTTTTTTATCAAAAAATAATGAAGAATATAAAAGATATGTTGTCAATTTTTCGTAAAAACTTTTATTTTGCGATGACTGTTGTATGGAAGCCGAATATTTTTCATTATTTTTTTATCAAAAAATTTTTATTATTTCTATAAAAAATATTTTTAAAAATAAGAAAACATTTATCTGAATAAAGTTGACAATTTAAAAAAAAAATCCCAGATATGCATGGTTTCTTAACGCAAGGTATAGTCATGCCTTCTTAAATTCCTTATTAGCTGACAAATGACCACCCCATTTTCATTCTATTGAAACGGGATCGTGAAGGATGACTCGAATCGTTACTGATCGATTTCTTTGAACTCCGTGTTAATACTCCATCTGGATTCAGTGTGCGAGCTTTCATGTTCGCGACACGAAAACGAAATAAGTAAGAAGATAGAAAGGGATGTATCCTGAAAAGAAAAGCGAAGATAATGGAGAAAAGCCGGGGAATAAGAGCGAGGAAATTCATTGCGGATGAACACCGCCTCACTTAGCTTGACAAAGCAACGAGAGAACCTTCTGCCGTTATGCTGATTAGATCGTACCGTTTTATTAAGACGGCGGATGTAAACTTCGCGATTCATAGAGCCGCGAGAAAATGGCTTCCGTGCCGTTTCACCCCGAGACGAGTCGGAGAGTTTCCAATCGTTTCCCATTGTCGCAGACACAGACGGACTATCATCGACCTCAACTCCACCTCGCTTGCCGACTCCGTAGAACATTCGAAGTAAATTCCAAGAGATTTCAGGAGATTTTATTATGCGCAGAAATCTCATTTGCGTTCTAAACGTACGTTACATAGGCCATTGATCCCCTTATATTCGAATCGCGAAGTAATATTGATCGTTCTTGTTCCAATAAATCCCTCCGGTTTATTCCTCGTTTTTGGCTTAGCCGGTTTTACTTTTCAATGTGACGCAGATGTTTTCCTCTCCTCGCCTGCATTTACTCCGAAAACAATATAATAAAATATTCAGGATAATAAGGACGGGCGAGAACTCTAACTAATTGTAAGAAGAAAAGCTGCGGTTTCTCTGAGCAAATTACAACGCGAAATTATATATATCGAGCACAGGTTCCGGCTTCATTTCCATCTAGAGCCGTTCATCGTTCTCTTTGTTGCGCGATGAGTGGGAAGGATCGAAAGATTTAATAATGAGGTTTACCTCTCGTCGAGGGGAGAGCAGAACTCGACCATGCATCACAGGAGACAGGTAAGTTCTCGGTAATACAGAGCTTGGGCTATTTCATAAATTATTTCAATGCACCGAGAGGAAAAGCGCAAACATTCGCAATATATAGTTAATGGAGAAATGGGTACACACAAATCAGTTACGTACATTATGCGTATTTCACCTAGATTTGCATTAATGAATTAAAACTGTATCGCTTTAAACTAGTAGAGATATAAAACAAATCCATTGCGGATATATGCGTTCGAGTAAACAAAAGTATATAGCTAAATTCAGTAATTAAATATTTAAAATATTTGAATATTACCAATTAATATTCCAATATTTTATAATAAATAATTTATAATAAATAATTTATCATCTAAGCGATACGACTCTTCGGACACTGTTAAATTCGTAGTGTTAAATTGTACTCAATTTGAGTCAGTTTTAACCATATCTATAGGTCGCTACTACTCTTACTCGATATGTCGTTTATTCAATTAAAACAATGTTAGTTTAACTAAACCAATGGAGTTGAAATAATATTGTTTTGTGTTAAAATAATAAATTTCGACACTCATGTTAGTTAACAATAACAAAATATTATTTAAATTAAGGTATATTGGTTTAAATTTCACCCTTAATAAATATTTAACAGTAAATATTTATAAATTTAGCTTCAAGTACCACGGAACGCGAATTACTCTTCTAAATTTAAGAAATTCTTTTAGTAACACGACGATATATACCGAACTTCTTCGCGGTAGACGAGGAGAAACTGAAAGGTTTTCTGGCGAACGGACGTGCAAGCTTGCAGAAGACTCTCGAGCCAATTTGCGCGGACTCATCTCATAAATCCGACATCGGCGAGCTCGCCGAGAGGTAAATAACGTCGTTATAGGCGATCCTGGAAGAGTGTCAAGTGATCGTTGGCGCCGCATCAACGCCTATTTTCGCGAAAGAAATATTTATCTTTTCACGGAACACTCGAATTCAGCGAGCTCTTCCGCTTCCAGCTGCGCGGGTGTTTCGACAACGTTGCAATTTTGAACCGTAGAACGTATCGTAAAATATAATTTTTATTTTTCTGGCAGCGTTCCATAAGATCGCGTCGGTGATCGTAATCACATCCATATGAAATATTTCGCGTCGTTTCGTTCGGTAAACGAAATGAAAATTAATATGTATATGTTGTACTTACGATACACCATTTGTCCTCGTGTGGGCACTCCATCAGCATGTGTGCGGTGTGATTAATGCACGGTGTAATGCTGCCAACTCCGTCGTTGTACTGTCCACATTTGTAACATCTAATACCATGCGCGACACCTGCGACATACATATAACGTTTTAATCGTCAAGCGAAACCGCACGGGAGGCGCGTCGCTGCAGCAAGAATAATCCGAAATAGAGAGCTGAGCGACGAGCAATCTACAATACAAATCGCGCGAAGCACGAAAATCCATTTTCCCGGACTCTTCATATTCGCCGCCCGTATCCGGGCAAAAATAATTTCGCGACGGCTAAAAACGCAGCGGATCCGCAATTGGTTCCTCGAAGCGACTCGATTCGATTCTTAATCCTCGCGTGCGCTCGCGCGCGCGAGCGTGCTATAGAATCCGAAAATTGATAGAACTCATAAAACGCTTAATCGCGCCTCGTAAACGCGAAAACTCGGGCGTTCTGCCCAGCGCCGCATATTCCATCCCCGAAGCGCGAGTAATAGCGCTACGGGCTCGTTTTGCGAACTTGGTCGAGTTTCATAATGCGAGCGACGCGCGAGGGAAAGTTTTACCGTGCTTTTTCGCGCCGGACCGATCGAACTCTTTTTCGCCGGCGAGTATAATGCGCGTCCGTAAAATCGGGAATTTATGAGGCGGCGCTAAGCGCCGCCGTCGATTCCAGATGAGGCGCTACCAAGAGGTAGCGGGAGACTCGCCGCTCCCCAGATTAAACTCCCTCATTCCTCACGACGAGAAAAAAGAGGGAGGGAGAGATGAAGAACAGACGAAACAACGCGAGACTTTAAAGCGCATATTAAATGCGGTCCGCCGAATTCAAGTGCATTTCTTATAAATTTATTCAATTTATTCAATTTTCAACAAATTTATATATACACATACATTTATTTATTATTTAAAATGATTGACGGGTATAAAACTTTAATGTCGCATGCTAATGAGAATTTTTCAATAATCGATAAACTCGCTCGGCGAACTTGGCGGACCTGTTTAATTACTTCCACCGTTGACGAAATAAAACTTGCGGCAGTTGCGCGTCGAGCGTTTTTATAAAAGGCGGAAAGGCAAGGAGGGCATAATTAAGAAAGGTAATAAAGCGTTTTATAAGTATCCGCCACAAATTCACGGTGGGTCCTTCACCGAACTTCAACAGTTCCTAACGCAGTCTGTGAAAGGGGAAAGGACTCGCAAGCGTACGGCCCCCTTGAGAGGTGAACCACCGTGGAACCTCGTTAGAACTTTATGAACTTGCGAGTTCATCCAGGCCGATGTTTCGCAACACCGCCCGCCGCGATGTCGACTCGGTCCTCTCGACAAAGTATTAAGATCGTCCGTTTGCACACATTTATACCTCATGCTGCATTAAATTGGAACTGCAAGATAGACGGGGAAACGTCGAGACAGTCAGGGAAAGAGATATATAACTCGGATAAATCTTATCTGTGCTGTATCTTATCGCAGAACCGTGTACCTTTAAGAATAACGAGATTTTATATCAAACGTCCCGACCTGTAAACAGGAAGTCGCACAAACGTAAAAAGAAAATTGCGTTCCTTTCTCGCGACCTTATTTCTTTTATTGGTCCACGTCTCGTGCGGCGATGTAAAATATACAATATACGGACCTCTGGAGCGTGTGAATTTTAAAATCAGATCGCATAAGTTAGGCCGCAAAAATAAACCGATATCAAGGAGCAAATCGATCCGCGACGATGATATTACACGTGAAAGTCTAAATCGCCCAAGCGCCCGCTTGTCAAGAACCTCTTTGCCCTGCAGTGTTTTCCTATCCGCAATAAAATATTTTTTGCCGTATCTTGACTGAGCATCCACCCTGCGCCGGAATCGACTCAATAAAGGAGGCAACTTTTCCAATTTTCTACGAGTCGACCGTTTGGAATTCGATACACCAATCTAGCAAATCCTTAACTCGATTATATGCCAACCGCTTCCCTCTATAATCTCCTAGAAATCGCTTTACTAGTACTCTCCTTCCATATATCAATAGACAATGGACGTTCAAGGCATATAATTCAGCAATTAATAATGCCTACGTAATACAATTCAACAGTACTATAGAGCAACTGGAATAATAACTTCACGAGGAAATACACGCTCAGTCCTCCTCATCGCGGACCTAAATTGCACGGTCAACGTTAAACAGAGTCGAAATTACAGCGGTGATATAAACCTAAATAAACCAGTTCCGGTGGAGTTTCGCTTCTGTGAGATTGGCGGATCTCTCCTCTCGCGGTACGGAAATAGATAGGATCCTGAAACGGAATCCGCTTCGCGGGCGAGGACTCGGGGGGTTGTTTCGCTCAATATTGCGGACACGCGCGCGGGCGTGTGTGGTACAGAGAGACATATCCGCGCCCAGGCGTTTCCTCTCGCCTCTCGCGGCCGGGCCGCGGGGCGCGCGTTTCGGCGGCACGACGGAGACGCGACACGTAAATTCGACCCCGTTTTCGGGGGCGGAGGAAGAAAAATATTGGTAGTAAATTTCACCGAGACGGACGTGCCGCCCTGTATCTTTTCGCTCGCTCCCACCATCCGCATGATTTATCTCGCCGCTCATTTTTTCGGCGATGCATCGCGCGCGCGCGCGACGCGACGCGCGATAGAACTGCACCCGCATTCTCACCGGATACGGCGCGCAGTCGGCGCAGTATTGATAGCGCGGCCAACGTGCCGAGAGATGTATTTTTCCTGTTGTCATTATTTCGACGGGGGAGGGGGGGAGAAGAGGCGAGAGGTACGTGACCGATATGATCGGCCAGTTGCCGAAACCGCGTTCGATACTCTGGAGATTGAAAACAGTCGTCCTATGCAATTTCACAGACCTCGAAGAATTAATTGTCTTTATATAACGGTATTTAAGAGTTCGCGGTTTTCTTCAATATTTTTCATATATAATAACTAATTAACTGAGAGAAAGAAAGAATGGAGAAAAAATGGCTGAAGGCTAATTAAACAAAATGAAAGTTAATTTTTTATCATTTTTGGACACGAAGGACACGTTTTATATAACACTGGCAGTATGTCTCAATTAAAGAGGGATAATTGGAGCAAAATGAAAATTAATTTTACCATTTTTGGACACGAAGGACACGTTTTATATAATACTGACAGTATGTCTCTCAATTAAATCAAGTCAAAAGTTATGACATTGTCGCAGGCATATAGCAGCATAATTTTCATGCAACGTGTCAATTATCACGACATTACTTTATCATTAACCATCATTATGAACCATAGAATGTTTAAGCAATATACGCAAATTTATTCGGCTTTATTATGCAAACTAAAAGATAGTTGATGTGCAACGATGCGATAAGATAAACCATCTATGTCCCTCTGCTCTGTAACTTTGATATTCTCTCGCAAATATTTGCTTTCGATCAGTCATAATGGAGTCTGTACCGACATGCAGCTTTACTTTGCTATGGAATGTGTAATGTGCAATAGTTTCATCGCAAATTCGCCTGATTTCCTAAGATTTGGTCATAAGTACTCTGAAAAAATATTCTGTAAACATCAAGAACATCAAATGTATTTCAATATTTCTAATATTTGATTTTACAAAATTTATAGCTACATTAATTATAATGTAATAGCTAATTTTGTAAAATCAAATATTAGAGAAATACTAAAATACATTAATTATAATATTTTGTTGTAATTATAACTATCACATTGATTAACACGAAAATAATGGCGATTAAAACTACAAGATAAATTATCTTATGTAAGTGGTTGCATCAAATATTCGCTCCGTCAATGGAATGCAGCCATTGTTTCGAAAACAATTTAAACTTCGTCGCCCCGAGTAAGCTCAAGCGACCATCGAAGAAGAACTCGAACCGACGAGAGTAAAATCCCTGATGAAGTCCGTGAGGATTTCGTTCGCGAAGAACGACGAACGCGAGTTAATCGTTGCTCCTGCAATGCCGATATGAAATAAGCACATCACAGTTCCGAAAGTAGAAGTTAATAGTTTTCTTCTCAAAATTATTGTAATCATCCATGAAATGTTCCTAACTTCTTGCATTATTAATCTTTTAATTAAATATACTGATGTTAAATAAAAACTTCTTTTCATGTAAGAGTTAAATACTAAGTTCTTATGTTGAATATTAGGAAAATTTTGATCATTTTTATTATATATTACGAGAAAAAATGATTCCAGTTAGTTAAATAATTTTACTCGTGGCGCGACTTCTGTAGAGTAAACGAACCGAAATTATTTTCCATGTTACATTCTGGTACAATAAAAATGCGACATACTTTCGTGGATCATGTCGTTCAGATGACAACTTCAAAGAAGAAAACTTGCGGATCTTTTACGAGAAAGGAAATTCGCTATTCGCGAAGAATTGAAACTAGTGGAGAGTAACGTTGTTACGCGAGCGGAAAGATTTCGTCGTCGCAAAGGTATCCGAACGGAAATGTCGATCGGCTCGATGCCGCAATCGGCTTTGTGGCAGAGGCAACTTGCATCGAACGATGCCATCACGTAAAAGTACGTTTGAGAGAAAAGTTAGCCTCTCTCCGGCCACAAAAGTCGCCGTTGTATTAACGCGCGGAATGAAACCGGGTTATTATCCCGACCGAAGAATGAAAGTAATTTCAGAAGTAAGTTTCGGGACGGAACGTCTTCCGCGGAAATATTCGCGCCCGTTATAACATAGAGGCCAGTCTCGACGGAAATGCAGAGAGGCGGGATAGCGAGCGCTCGTCAACTCGAGAAATAATCCTCGAGATGTGATTTTACAAGTGTCTCTCGAGACTCGGATTCTTTAATGAAAAGTCGCTGTAAGTAGGCATTTATATAATTAATGGTATTTAAAGTCGACGGTATTATGAGGGAACGAGAAATGACAATTATTACCGAAATTTTCATTCGAAAGTGAACGAGCGACGACCCGTGGGCTTTAATGAAGACGAACTGCCGTTATTTCTTCATTACAACTACGTTTGCCGAGTTAGTTGTGCCCGCGGCTTCGTATCCCACCGCGCACCGTAAGGAAGTCCAAAGAATTCCGAAACTGTTGGGCTCCGAGCGAGGCATCTAAGTACTCCCGACTCTTGGAATTTCCCTACCGAGAGCAAAAGCCCGTCTCAGACGTCGTCGGTGTGGTGTGATGCTTTAGGCATCCCGCTTGCATCTCGACACGATGGAATTTCCTCTTTCGACCGATCGATCGGGGATTTGTAGCATCCAATTTCCGTTATCGATCAACACACATTCTGCCTATAATAATTATATTATTTAACTGATTCATAAAATATGTATAAATCCAAAGCATATCATAAATCGCAATTTGAACACAATATTGCGAATTGAATTAATTCGACTGATAAAATATCATATTTGTCAAGATGAGTTGCAATTTATATGCTATTTAATTACTTATTGAATTTATAGTTTACAGATTTACTTTCAAAAAGCACCAAAACCGAAGGTCGAAACGTAGTAACGATTATATTTAATAAATGTGGCCAGTTGGGTTGAACAAAAATCACTATTGTTGATACAATATCTGTATAGATCCAGAGTTTTGTATAAAAAAAAGGTTCAAAATATCTATGCACGGCCCTTTTATTGTAAAAAAAACAGTCAGTGTGATACTGCATACATCCAAACTGCAAACGCTTTTGAGGACAGAGATATTTTTAATTGAAAATATAAATTAAAGATAGTCCGACAAAAGTACATCGAAGTGTTATATTTCCAGGCGCGATATTATTTTCAAATTGCAGATCAATAAACAAGGCATAGCGTAATCAAGTTGACCGCGTGAATTATGTGGCACTGTGATTCACGGACGCGACAATGGTAACAGCATACGATTTCGAAGCCGTCGCGAGGAAGTTCCACAAGCGGGACGTAAATGATCAGCGAGCGGAGAAACGGCGTCATTTCACGGGCAGTTGAGCCAATCGGGCATTCAGTGGTGCCCCGATTCGACGTTGGTAGAAACGAGAAGATACCCGCGCAAGATACGCTCGTCGTTGGCAGACGCATTTCCATCGATGGAAATCGCCTTTGAGTCGCAAATAAATCCTAATATACGGCTACCGGAAATCTTTGGAAAAATTCTTTTATCGTTTGTGGGTTTACATTTTAATCACACTTATAAATCCGATTTCGATTACGTCGTTCTGAAAGACCCGGCACAAAATTCGCGTTGACAGTTTTACAAGTATTACATAAGAAACCAACGACGTGAATAACCGCGAATAATTATCTTAAAAATCATAACCGCTCATAACCGTGCCTTTTCTTCTTCCTCTCCCTCTTTTTAATTACATGACGATTATTAAATCTATTTAAGTTAAATACCCTCGATGTTATCATAATCCATCAAAGCCAAATCTATTTCAATATTCGAAATCAATAATCTCAACGGTGATGTCACCGACAATAGCCTTAAAGGCAGTGACCTTTCGACCAAAACCGCCGAGACGTCGGTCGGTCCTTGTACGCAAACAAGTCGATGAAGTAGTCCTTAGTGGCCCTGAAGCTTTTACGTGACGACGTCTAACCTGACCCATGTCAACCAATCGTGTTAAGAGCCCTCCTCTTCGTCGAATTCGTCCTTCGAGGATTTCTCGTTGCGGACTTTCGAAATGTGTCAATGTCTGATTACTCCCACCTTCCTCAAAAAGGAGGGAATAGGTAATTTTGCAAATCAAAATGGATAATTAGCTGACTGAGCATTCGCCACAAGAAATCCTTGAAGTGTCGCCACGTCTCGCTGAAGAAACGTCGTCGGGGTTGAAGAGGGACGAGGACGTCTCGACCGAGGTAGATCCGTGACTAATCTGAATCTCTGGAACCCACCCCCGGAGCCGCATGTGAATGCGCCCAGCAGCCACTTCAATATCCCGCGGGCTTGCCGAGGCAACCTCTTCCTACTCTTCTCGCCAAGAGGCCCCTCGCGCCGCCGTGTCTCCTCATTTTTCTTGCACCCCTAGTCTCGCGCGCTTGAATAGCTGCGGTTATTAATAACCGACCGCGATGCGCTGTTCTCTCCAAGTATTAATGTGTTATTTACTTATTTGTATACGAGAACCGCGCGGAAAGGTCGCGCGGATCTTCGAACATTTGAGAAAAAGACAGTTCGAATTTTAACAAAATGCAGAGTTCGGAACATTTAGAAAATTTTGCGTGGAGAATAGAAAAATGGAATAAACTGCGAAGGAGGAAAGAGGTCTCTTATCGTCGCCAGTTCTAGTTTGTTTATTAGTCAAGAAGGTTTCGCAGAATACAGTAATGTTGAAACTTATTTATCGGAATCTTTTTGTAAGATATACAGTTTTCTCTGAAATTTTCAAGAATTGAAAATAAATCCGTTAAATCCGTCCGCGTTATCTCGACGAACGCACCGAGTAAACGGTATGTTTAAATCTGTAAATGTTGAATGCGATGCACTCGAGCGGTATCAAGTTTGCATCCAAGCGATATAAGATTAGCTGCGTCCGAGGCGCCGTAAGCTTATCAGGGGTTGGGAAAGCAAGAGCACCCATGCATAAAGCAACAAGGTTGCTCCGGGATGACGTTGCGAGAAAATGGTCGAGCGGTGGACTGTCTTTTCAGAAAACCTTGGAATTGCGAACTGCGCCATTTCCACAAAAGTAATACAATTCTTTCCAGCCGTTAATAATGCACATTATGTATCAGACGTCGGTCGACCAGACTGAGACGTTTTTCACTTCGACCCTGTCTGACTGACCACGGAAATAATCCACTGGTTTAATGTCTGACCATACTCGGCCTTGTATCACTTCGCACCTGATAATACAATCGTTATATCGAGGTAATCGCCGTTAAAGTTTTTCACACAATGATATTTCCTCGCGGCAAATCACCGGGTGTCTGTAGATATTAATTCTAATAGGCAACGCATTATATTTCGCACTCATTTACGGAACACATACGTTTGTCGCGTGACGCCGGCACCGCGATACGAATCGTCCCCGAGGGCAAAACGCGACTCTCGTACCCGTCTTTGTCCCGTTTGCGCTCGTACCGTTCGCATAACACCGTGGCACCGCAATGACCACTATGCAGAGGTGCTATGCGACCTCCCTCCGCGCCGCCGACGATCGGGATGCACTCGCGTGCGCGTGCAATGCGACGATACACGCCGGACACCGTCTGTCCTCTTCTCACGTGAAATTCCACGCGGGAAGTATGTTTACAGACCCAGGTTATCGCCGTTATTATACTTCGTGACAATGTCGCTCGCGTGCTCCCCAGTCGTTTATTAACGCTTTCTTCATTGAATTCCGTATAGCCAATAATCTGGTCAATCTTCTTTTCCTACTTTCTCGCGACAATGTCGGTCGCATAAATGGAACAATTGATTTGCGTGCATTACGAGTGCGAAAATTTGTTAAAACTCGTAAGAATTCAAAGATTCCATTCCAATCATCGCCTTTAATGACAACACGTGTTTAATTTGGCTTCAAATTTACAACTAATATGTAACTAATTTTATATTCATGGAATGTCACATCAAATTGCGGTTTCGCAGGGAGGATGCCTCCGCATATAGAAATTGTCGTGAAATTCGTTTGATCAAAATGATGGATAATCGTGTACCTTATAGATACGTGAAACGCGTCGTAAAATATTCATAAGGCAAACATGTGTAAAATAATATTTGCACGGTTAAGTATCATTTGTCATCTCTTTCTCTCGAAAAATCGCGGTTTCGTGACACATCGTCGCCCCGAGCGCTTCAGCTTTAGCCCTCTTATTTTCTCACATTATTTTTTCCATCACGGAAATAACAATTATTCCCGTGATATTACATTGAAATTATTCAGTCGGCGGCACACCAATATCAATCCTCATCGACAGCAATTATTTCGCTCGGGCGATTAACGGAACAAAAAGAGAACGGATTAAATCGAATCGGACACGATCTCCCGAAGATCTCGAACCGGAAATCCACGCCAAATAAAAGCATCGTTGAGATAACTAACGGGACGCTACGGATTGCTCGGGTCGGGCCTCGCCCAGTCGGGAGGGACGAAGAGAGAGAGAGAGAGAGAGAGAGAGAGAGAGAGAGAGAGAGAGAGA
>NW_020211278.1:1447440-1462905 GCF_003070985.1 Temnothorax curvispinosus | reverse complement strand
GAGAGAGAGAGAGAGAGAGAGAGAGAGAGAGAGAGAGAGAGAGAGAGTTTGACGAAGCCGGGGTGGATTTCGGGGTAGGTCGAGGCCTCGGCTGGGTTGGGCAAACCGACCTAGATAAGTGAATAGTGAATGCACTCGGCGCACCAGGCGCGCTTCTAGACTCCGTACTGCATGTGTGTTCCTCCGTGCCAAAACGCCCTCTCTCACGCCTTCTGCCATCGGCTCGCGGCACGGATAACGTGATTTCGGAATACGAGTCGTTGGCACGATTGCTCAAAGCGCGTATGACGGCGGAGGAAAAATTATGTGCGTAAAATTGCACGTTAAAGAACGACAAATGCGAGAGAAAACTTAAATTGAACTTAAATTGACGCGAATAAACAAAGATTTTAATTATTGCAACGCGAACAAGTTGTTATAATAACAGATTTATTATTGTAATACGTACGGTTTGCACAACTATACGGTTGCACTCTTTCAACTGAACGTTACAAATGAACATCGCAATTTGCTTAAAAATACTCCGGCAAATGAAATACAGCACGGTTGAAATGAAAGCTTCAACTGTCGGGCGGGGTCTTCTTTGCGAGGAATGGAAATGGATACGTTGAAAATCGCGGCGATCGCCGACGGCCAAGATAATCTTCCCGAGATTCAGTCAGCGACGGTAAATTAAGCACGGCTGGAAAAGATAAATGGTGTGAGGCAACCCCGGGAGATAAACTACCGAAAAACTCGAATGGAGGAAATTTATTATGCGGATATAGAAATACAATTGAAAACGCGTGGCGGCGATAAAAAGATGCACGTCGATGGAGCATGACGGACTCTGTAATGCACTTCCGAAAAACTCGTCGCGCATCGTTTTCAATTACGGCAAATGACGTTGCCTTAATCAGATCCCGAATCACGTTTTATCGAACGATCAAACAATTCTCTCGCACATACGCGCTCGAAATTTTCCAACGCAATAAACTCGGCGCGATTCCGACTCGCGAAAGAATCGTTTAACTGTTTTACGGCGATGCAACGTTTCACTCCTGCCTAACGGAATACAATTTGTACGTTCGCTAAAATTACCGCGGCACCCCCAAAAGCTCCCTACTTTCGCGGAGTGCGCGGACTTACACGTGAATCGCCCACGCGCGTTTCTCGCTTTCAAACATTTCACTCTCAGCAATTTCGATTGTACGGGTTCGGCAAGATCATCCGAGGCTGTAGAGGTGCCCTAGGGATTGCAGCGCGACCGGTGGCAAAATCCGTTTGATCTCCGATCCCGACGAGAGAGATGCGCCGGGCGTATTCACGGGGGCGGAATCGGGGATCGCGAAACCCCGAGAAAACGTGAGCCGGAACTCCGGTCCGGGTTGGGCATAATCAAATCTGGTTGGTTGCATCTCGCGAACATTCGCGTCGGAGGAAGTTTCAGCTCGGGCTGAACGCCCGAGTTCTATCCCTTCCTCCTTTCTCACTCTGTTTCTCTCCCTCCTTCCTCGATGTCCGAGATTCAAAGTGTCAGATGGGAGGATATCATGGATGCGATGCGCAATAAAGTACGAGAGAAACCCGGCGCAACTTTCCCCGGCAACTGCACCGCGGCGGACGGCGAAGAAACAAATCGCGACCTGACGTTTATCTTCCGCGTCAGCTTGTCACGCGCGCCGTGTTACATGGTATCATCTTCCACGGTAGACAGAGTCTTTAGAGAAATATTCTGAATCTCCCTTGGCGCGTAAGCTTGACCCTCCTCGCAGTCCAAGATATTCCAAGAGAGGATCCATGAAAAATATTTAACCCGTTCGCTGTCGGCGTACGTCTGAAGGGAACGACCGCGAAGGAGAAAATTACATTTCCTTACGCGATTTGTTATAAGGCCACGTAGGCGGAACTATCTTCCGGCCGTCCATTTCTAAGGGTAGCGAGATGTGAATTTTAATCCCGACATTTATTACAACGTATGCAACGTTGTCACAAACGATATATTATAGAAATTGAGACGTCTCAGACTCGTTGGAGAGCGTTAATTGGTCTAGGAATAATAGACGAGGATGTATTTTACGTTTTCTTGTAAACCGATGAAAGAACTTTGTTCGGACATCCACGGCCAGCTGCGGTTCTACTAGCTACCGGGGGCAATTAAGAACAGTCGATAATTAACCGAGTAACTCCCGAGATCTTTCACGCACGAGGAGGAGAGATGCGGCTGGAAGCAATTCCAAAGTACCGCGCTCATTAGAGTCGCCCTTCGCTGGAAATCCTTTGAGAGTTGTCCGTCTCTTCCTCGATTAACTCTCGTTTAGTTAATTAATCGCGAATTTAACCACCGAATATTAATGCTCTTTTATTGACGCCGCGTTTTCCCTGTAATCGACTATGCTACTCGACGAGAGAATATTGTCACATATAGATATGTATAAGAATTATTTGACATCATTTAGAATCTGCGAGAAAATCTGTTCTTTCTATCTATAAAAATTTAACATTATTCCTAATTATAGTTAATTATCTGTTATATAATTTATAAAAATTTAATTAAATCGGGAATATATTTTAGAGCTGCAATGTAAGAAAAGATTTTGCTTCGAGTCGATCGCTATAAGTTAAATTAGCGAACATGAGACTTGATGAATTTTCAAGCTCGTAATTATAGGATGACATCTCTTGCGATCACTGAGATTTAATCTGAGAATATCGGAAATCCGACAATAAAAGCACGTGTCTGTAATCAGTTTGTAGGATTAACTCGTTTTTCAGTTAGGGTAATTTGTATACCGTGTACTTCAAGTATGCGGTTTTCTCGTTTCCTTTAGCTGCGCTTCGTAGCATTTCCAACGAAATTTATTAATGGCAATAGAGGAACAACTTTCCCTCGCGACGTGAGACGCAGGCTCAGCTCGCGTTTACGTTATTAATGGAAAGTTATAGCGTCTTCGTGCCATGTGAGCGGCGGTCGAGAAACGGAATGACAGAGTGCAGAGATGCAGAAGCGGCCCGAAATTCGTTTCGCGCGCTCGTATTTCGTGAAAAACGTCACATTCGTTGCGAAAAATTCTGTTTGTCAGGCAATTCCGGACGAAAAAAAAAGACTTTATTTGATGAAAATTGCAAAACGGGACCGTTTCGCCTATCTTTTCCAACGTACATACGTTTTTAACGTATTTATTCTGTCCGAAATTTCATCCTGGAGTTAAGTGCGAATACACCTGCAGTTATTGATCTAAACAACGTATAGGGTAAGAAAAAAAAAACATCTGTATAACCGGACGTTTTAAAAATGTACTTGAGGCAAGACTTGAGGCATTATTCAGCAGGAATATGCTGCGTGAAAAAGTTAGAATTACTGCTACGCACTTCTGAAATGCACGAGACACTCATTACTGTGCAATGTAAAAAGCTTGGTTAGCATACATAATCCAATGAAGCGAGTGCTTTTAACTACTCATTCCGTTTTACAAAAAAATGAAAGAAACTCCTCTCGAATAAAAAAGTTACCAACACGCAGCACAAAATTTTACATACAAAAGTAATTGTTATAATTTTACATTATGGCAAGAATTAAACGCTCTACGTATAAATTACTGAAAAATACTTGAATAGATGTTAATATTAAATTAATAATAAAATTATTATTAGTAACAGAATTTAATTTTCACAATTTGAGTATAAGATTGAATCCCGTCTCAAACATATTTGCTAGTAAAAATGTATTAACGAAATATTTATTGTTCTCGGGCTTTTAACCGCTTCACGATTTAATAAAGGGCGTATTGGAAATCTCCATTGGAGATCTCCAGGAATCAGACATGGTAAATTACTCGATGTGAAAAGCTTCAAGTTCTTTAACTGCACTTCCTTAGAAACTAACGGAAGTCCGGAGTTGTGCCGGAGGAAAATAGTATCTCGAAAAAAACCTCCCTTTAGCGAGGCCGAGGATCATCCCGTCGAAGACGAAATTCCGAAGAAGATCTTTCAGTTGGCGATGCCAACGAGAATTTCATCGAGAAAACACAGTGCTGAAGGAAGTTGCTTCCCGAAAATATCAAGAAGTATTTCCAGGAAGATCAAATCTTGGATGAAGAAAGCTCCTTCTTACTAGCGATGCCGAAAAGGATGCCTTCTCGTCACAAAAATGATTGAATGTTTAATGTGCGATATGTCGAAATTATACAATGTATAATCTGTGATTATACAGTGTATATAATCTGCGTGCGCAACACATGTATATGAAGAGAAGTCACCACGCTCGGACACGAGTAATAGGACTGAAGAGGATGTTGAAATATGAAATTCGCTTGGACTATAGAAGGACGATTTCAGAGCTACGTCGATCTTTATCTCCGCGATTTTCACGATAGAGATCGTTATATCGCCGATATATGGCGTTTATAGCGGGCGACGGTTGCGCGCGTCGTCAACATTTCCATTTCTATTTTTCAGGAGTGCGCGAAAACGGCAAGGGCGGGCTGCAGAAGAAGACAGCGAGAGAGAAGAAACATCAGAGAAAGGAGAGAGTATATAGACGGGGATAGACAGATTAGCTCTTTACCGCGGCACGATTTAATCTCTGCTCGCCGCAGGCCTCTCAAAACCGCCCTCCGAAATCCTCTTCCACCTCGGTCCTATACCATTCTCACATCCCTTGGTCTCTCCGCCGCGCCACCTCTCTTCTCGACCCTTTACACAATTCCTGCGGCGGAACTACGACGTGCCAACTGCTCCGTTTGAAAGTTCGTCTCTCATCGGTCTCGGAGAACATCGGAGACCGAGACGTTTACGAACGATTCTTCTCGCTTTCTTGCAGGGTGATTGATATCGAGAGGTAGACGCGTGGCTTTGGATCTCGAGCGCTGCGGCGCAAAAAATCCTCGGGCGACGTGCATTCGCTCGAACGCTTCGGGACTCGTGAAATCACTCAAGTCGAAGTGATTTTTAGTCCCGCAGTTGTTGTAACGTCGATTATGTATTATTCACGATAGAAGACGGATGATGAGGATGAGGATCTTTCTGGTTTGTGCAATATTAACAAACTGCAAACGTGTATGAACTCCCGAACCTTCTACTTTTCTGATAAAAGATGCATTTCGCGGATATAACACTGAAATGCTCCGAAAATATTAAACTATCTCCTTGTTTCTTTCCTTTCTTCTATTAAAAAATACGACACATATTGTGTGATGACACAAAATGTCGTCCGAATCTTGCATGAAAACATATATAACTTTCTACTCCAAATTATTTTCGTAGAGACGATGACTTGCTGTTGTTTTATACTTCGCGAGTTATTAAAATGGTTCGTCTTCTGTACCCTCTACCTTCTATCTATTTTTTCTTACTTTACATTTTCCTGCATTTACTTTTAATAATAATTACAAAACTGAAATACATCGTAATCACACAAATGTATTTATATCAAGAACGTAGTATTTTATATATAACTTGACATACAGAATATGTATAATACAGATCATGCAATTATAAAGAAAGAGTTATAAATATAACATCCACCTGCCAAGAGGGTAAAATGCGTGAAGAAAAGAGCACAATGTCGCTAGCATATGACGCGCGCAAAAGATAGATTGGCTGATCTTTGAAGACGAGGTCGACGTTGCATCGTCTGTCGGGGAAGGAGCAGCGAAGCGAGCGAGATCGAAGTTGACATTGTCTGTTCGCTCGGATCAGGTTCCACGATTGCGCTCGCATACGTCAGAAGGAAACTCTCAAGACTAATGAAAAATGAGTCGAACGGTCGGGAAAACCGTGTCCATTCTTCTCGCGGCCCCGACCCTGTCTAACGTTGCGCGCCCGTCGCGTCGGGTAGGAGCTTCCGCGGAGTATTTGCTGGAAAGTATCACTGGTAAACGACTGGGCGAAGATCGATGATTCGGTGGCGATGTTTTTCCGACCCGCGTGTAACGTCGCGAAATAACGTCCGCGTAATCAATTACGACGTCTCAAAAGTCGCGACTTCGTCGTAATGAAAACAGCCGTTCCGCTTCGTTACTCAACGTAGTCGCCTATAGTCGCGTTCTATCGCTTCGAATTACAACGAATAGTGCAAAACGAGAGCAATGATAAAAATGAAGATCGATAATGCGAAACGACACGGACCCGCATTACCGTTCTTTATTTTTAGCCTTGCTCTGGTTTTGCACTATTCGAATAGTTTTGCAAATCTGATTGTGCAAAAATGATCGTTGTGCAAAAACGGAGGCCGAGAATCGTCTTAATCGATCGACGCTCTTGTAACAAGAACAGAATCGTAATCAAGTTTGCAAAAAGGAAGAAGCTCGATCTCGTGCTTTCTCGTGATGTTTTCGACTAATTGGCGTGCCAATACGATGTGTTTGCCATGCTCGAAACTTGAAACCGGTAGGAGGCATCGTGGCCGTAATATCGGTGATTTGGAGGCGTCTTAGGCACCCGGGTCACGTTTCACGGAAGAGGGACGCTGCGAGGAATGCCAAGTGACTGATAAATCGGCTCGGAAAATACCGGAAGAGCCTATATTCCTTTACTAATTCTCACTGCTCGAATCACGGGGAATCCCCGTTGTCGGCAGCACGGACTTGTAATTAGTCTGCTCTAAACCAAACGCGATCGATCAAGCGGACTCCCGCACTGACAGCGCGAACCAAGAAGGATTGTCCACGAATATTGGTGGCGATACGTATTTCGGGCATCGCCTCTGCAGAAGAGAAATGGTCGTGAGGCACGTGAGAATGCCGGCAACGATGATAGTCTACTTCTGTTGCAGGTATAAATCATTAATTAAATTTCTGATCGATCGTTGGGAGCAGATTGCATCATGCACCACCCACCACGATCGTCTCCTCCGCCGCAAAATAACGCTCGAGATATTTTGCGAGTAGCTCACCGAACATATTTCCGTTCAGCTGCATTCATATACCTTTTATCGCGTCAAGTGCTATATGTCATACAAGCAAAAAAATTTCAAGAACCTCATATACTTTTCCTGTTCCTCTTACATATTAGACAGAGTGTTAAAAATAGATTTATAATTTATAAGATAGATAAGTTGAATAAATAAATATTTAATAAATACAGATCAAAAAGTCAATCCTGTCAGAATAATTTATTTGCGTGGAATCATAGTCTCTTTTTTTAAATAAATCTCTTGTCTCTTTAAAAGATAAGTTCATCGAAAAATTAATGCTTTACGAGATACATATTTTTATTTTCTATCGGAATATATTGGGATAAAATTCTTCAGATATATGTATGTACAAATTATTTCGTTAGGTATTAATATTTCGATTATATATACATTTTATAGACAATGGTAATTTCCGTAATTGAGAAACTCGGAGTTAACTTTCGCTTGCGCCCGCCGAATCCGAAAGTTGGGGACGAGACCGTCCGTGTGTTGCGGTGTCACGGCACGTCGGAGGGAAGCGTCGACACAGTTCATCGTCGGTATTGTGCCGGTAAGTCTGCCTGCACCCGTGTACCTGCGTACGGAAGTTGCCTGGTACGGCCTGGTGGGTAGGTTGCCGAGTGTATTCCCAGCAAGCCACCAGTGTCTCGCACGAGCATTGTCGGCGGCGCGAATAACAATGCTGAATGCACGTCAGATTCTGACACTCGCAGCCGTCAAATGTGCACTGTGTAGCTAATGACGACTGACTGCATCCAAACCCGATCGAATTAGACTGTGAAAATCTCCAGTGCGGCACGATATAGAATTAGATCGCATTGCGCAATCGAGACAATCAATCACAGACCCAATAAAGATTGATGCAAAATCGGAAAGGAATCGCTGTTCCCTTTTTTTGACGTGAGTCTCATTAAGGATACGCTCTATCGTACTTTAAGAGGAAAGGGAGCTACACTTAATATATGCACATAAATCTTTTTCTCGGTATATACATAGCGAAATGAAATGATCGATCGTTTTGCTACCGCGTCGCGATACATTCATTACTTTAAAAGCCAGGAAGGTATCCCATTCGCTTGAATAAACAGGAGTAGGTACGGAAGAAAGAGAGAGTATCTCACGCGATATCTATAGTCTTGAGGTTGACAATCGGCGAAATATTACAACCGTTTCTACTTGAAGTGTCAAACGGATGATGCACGCGCCTTTTCATCGCGGCGACAATCCCCCTTTCTCATTCCCATTCGACGTAACGTAAAATACACCACGTATCCTCCACGTACCGTCGTCATTTTCCCGCCGGCTATTTACGCTCGGCCATTGTTTGAGGCTGCTGCCGCGGGATTAATTTCCCGGCGCGCGGCGGAAGGGACACCGAACAAGCGGCGGGTCGAGGGGCACAATGGATTAATTCGAGATTGTCTTATTACACTGGGGGACTTACGTCCGTAACGTGGCCCTCGCGAATGTCCGACCCGGCTCTTATTCGTACCTCGGATTAATTGCATTTCTTTTTCGTTTACGACCTGGACGAGAAAGTGAATACGTCGTATCGCTGTCAAACAGCGTCCGCTACATTTCCCGCGTTGGCGAAGATAATATTCAGATAATATCCACAAGATAACATTGAGATAATATTCAGATAAACAGCGCTTCCTAACGTTGCCTCATTCCGGCAAACGTGTCTGGCTATAATAGCACCCGTCTTCTCCAACGAAGGAAGGAATGCGATTACATCGGAGAAGCCGTGTAGCCTGCGGTTGACACTTGCGAGTGCTTTCCGCCGTTTCGGAAAGCACAAAGGGACACGCGGTCCCTTCGCGAATCCCCGCGTCGCATCCCGAATTTAGAAGACGTCGTTTGTTCCCGCGAAGTGACGTAGAAGTATCGTCGTGGAGGAAGGAGCTTTCGGATGTCGCGTCCTGAGATGTGCAGAATACCGGCACCCAGCTATTCAGCATCTCGCGGAATGTACCGGGGGATCGGGACACCCTGTATTCGGTAGCGAGATGGGGGGGCTCTCTCGGTGTATCACGTCTTGCTCGAATATTTCCGTAATGATGTACGAGCGAGATACCGCGCGCGAGAGAGGAGCGCACACCGAGAGACAGCACTTAGAAAGCTATTCGCCTAACACCCACGATATACTTCTTGGCGCGCCGCGCACTGAGAATATTCTTCTTCGTGGTAGATCCTGCAGGAGATCCCTCTATTCGAAACTGTCACTTTGAATATTCTCCGAGTACTCCCTTCGTAGCTCCCGTACGGTATACACTTAAACGAGATGTAAAATACGAGCAAATGTGTGGTAACGAACCGGACTGAGAGAAAGGGCACTGGAAATTCCTGTAACAAAGAATTCCGAGTTTCCGTTATAAAGGCGCGAGAGAAACACGCACGACGAAGTTCGCGTTCCTGCATATCCTGCAAATGAATATACGTACGCGTACATTCGCGATACGCATAGCACGAGCAAAAAAAAGAAATTACTGCCGCGAGGCAATCACGTCGCACCCCGCGGCTTTGGATTCTGGAGGGGGCCGAATTAATAAAAGGGCGGATGTGCCCGCAACTCTAATATCTCGTCTGGTATCACAGTCAGGTCTAAATTCCCACCTTTCTCAAGCACTTTTTTTGCGCTTTTCTCGCCGATCCTCTCGCGGGATTTCCCTTAACGTCGCCCGTCGCTCCAAACGCGCATTTCCGCTATCATTGCCGTCGCACAGCACTCGGGACAATAAAAGTAAGCGTACAAGCGCGCGACTTTCCCCGATGACTGCGTTCGAAGCGTCGGAAAATTCGGAAACACGCTATCTCGCCGATACTGTCGGAAGGGATATCGTATTCGCGACAAAATGGAACGTGGACGGCTTCGACTTACATACATGTTTGCGCTCGCGCAGTCAAATTCGTGCCAACTCCCATCGCCGAGAGAAGAAAATTTAAATTTTCAACGGTATGCATTATCCGTTTGCGTCGTTCAAGTAATAACGTATATATAGGATATCCCGGATTCCTCTTTCCATTCGTGTATCTACCCTCTTACGTGTGGATTCTGTGGCTAGATTAATATTTGCTCGACTGAAGTGACGAGGTACCGTTACTTTCTTGAGTTATGAGTGTGCCGCGGAAATTTATCGCGAAATGCCACGATAAATTTATGTAGGCTTTTATCGGAAAGCCCTCAGCAGATTTTCGAATACAGTGCGATTTACAGAAACGCCGATATATGATGTAAAAAAAAATATCGTTCCACGAATACGTACACGTCCGGTTACCGCTCGGATGAATTATTGCGAAACTTTCCTGAAATTAACAAATAGCCCGCAATAGTGTCGGGAGTTTTCAAAAGGAAGGGAAAAGACATATTTAAGCTTGTATATATATACGAAGCAAAAGACCATTAAAATGTCTGAACGTTGAGCCCCGTATAAAGTCGACGCATTTATCATCTCGCTCAAACTTCACCCAATTCTCGCGCGAAATCCCGCACGCTATATTTCGCGGGAGATCGTTAAGGATGGCCCCGGGTGCACGGATCAACTTTTAAACGCGATCACATAGAGCCCGCTGATGCACCCCCCCGAAATTATTAACAAGCGGGCGCGCGCGCGGGGGGAGGAGTGACATAAATAGATTAATCGGAGCAAAACTTCGCGACTACTCTCGTCCCGCACATTTATAGCGGCATTTTACAGGCCCACGACACCCCCGGGTGCAAGCACGACCGTGAATCACGCCGCACGACAACGACGGCGTGTCGTACAAGAAAACACTTCATCGTCAACCTCGTCGTTGAATCTCGCTCCTCGTCGCTTTTAATTGCGCTATAATTGCCGACCGCTGCGAAGTCACCGTCGCGTTTAACTCGTCGCAACGCGAAAATTATGGCATGTTTTTTTCCCCCCTCGTCGTCGAACTTCGACCTTGCAGTGGCCAAACAAGCCGCTTTGAGTGGCCGAGAAGATAATCGATTTCCAGATTTTGCAATTAAAACATATAGATATTTGTATGTTTTTTGCAACAAAATCGTCTATATAGTGTACAATATACAATACATACATATAATATATAAAGTGTAAAACATTGAAAAACATTTCTACAAAAATTAATTATTTTTCTGAAGTAACGCTTAGTTCCCCAATTCCGATCAAGATTATCCCGTTTCGAAGTTTTCGGGAAGATAATCCGCCAAATTTTGACGAGGTTTTGTACTTAACGATGGTGAGCATGAACAGGCAGATAAGTTCATCCATCGAGTGGGCTAACTTCGCTAATTTTCGGCGGACAAAAGAGGAAACTTAGGGCGACATAGATGGCGAATAGCCGGGAAGTGGACCGGATTGTCGATGTTGCTCGCCGGAAATTTCAGGCCGTATACCAGTTCCGTACCAGATGTCATTGCACCTGACAGCCGTGTTCGATTATAATTATGCCAATTTAATAAGCCGATCCTGCGAGGTGGAAATCAAACCGGCGCGACGCGCGACGTCGCTTGTCACGTCGCGCGAATTTGAAAGTTATTTATTAATGTATGAAGTTAGGAGAGCGTCGAGAAGAGTTCTCGTGCAAGATTTATCAAGCTTGGCGCCATTTCTTTACGGCTGAAATATCTGAGGAAAGGACGTAGATATTAATTAATTACTGGAAAAAAGTTCTCAGATCAAAGATCATTTGAGAATTCATTATTTAGTTTCGTACTTCATACATGTCCAACGCAATATCTCTTTTTACATCACAGAAATATTATCCTGATTAAAAATAAATTATTTAAGATTAGATTAGTTTTCGCTCTTTTACAGGGAACACGATACGGGAGGTCGGTAACTTTCGGGGAAATTTCACAGGATGAATATCAGGTAACGCGGAAGCTGTCAAGGGTAAAGCAGAGGAAAAACAGGGCAAAAGTGGTTGTACGGATTTTCACATTTTATATAGAGGGGAAAAAAGAGAGTAAGAGGGAAGGTTTTATTTTACAGATTTACGCGCTTTCCTCGGAACATTTGAGTGTTAAAACACTTGAGTGTCAGTAGTTAGCCTAACTACTATGTCTAACTACTTGTCAGGGCTTTCTTGGAAAATCTAAAGAATAGACGGTATAGAAACTAAATAATGAGACGAGTAGAGCTTTCATTATCTCGTGCTGCCGATGCTGGGAGACAGATGAAAACAACAACGGATACACAAATGATTTCTAAGCTTCAAAGGGAATCGTAATTAGACAAATTACAAAAATCACTTTTAATTGCGTAAATATTACTTATTTAAAGACAACGTCTCTATTTATTTAAAACATTCAATTTACATTCACTGAATTTATTTTCTTTTGTTACTCGCTTATGACGATCCGCTTGAACTGTATTTCTATTACTGTACTTCTATTAAATGGAAGCGGAGTCCTTGTTCTCACCGGTGTAATATTAATAAATCTTTGCCTACGGCAGCCATACAGTCAGAACGAATAATAAGTTAAATTGCTTTTGATTAACTTCGCTCGGGATTTACGTGCACGTCCCGCATAAAGCTTGACACGTATTTGTCGCGGCACGTAAAATCTCCATCACAAGAACTCGTTCGCCGCGGCCATCTGGGTCAACGGATATAATTGCTTTTGTCTCTTCGAGTATTTGAGCGGCTGACGTTAATCCGGGACGTACCTCCGGCCGTGTGTCTGTCCACGACGTAATAAGACTTATTCCGGAGACTCGTGCGTCGCTTTTTCATCAGCGAGGACGGTCGCAAGAAAATTCCGCCGTCTTTCCGCGACGTCTGGTCGCCAGAAGTTCCTCAAACACGAATCCTGAATCCGAAATCAATCGCGCGTCCGCCATCCCGCTGTCTCGGATTTAGAATGCGTGACGAATTTTCAAAATGTCCTTCTGTAATCCACCCTTTTAAATCCAATTGTTCGCAACATTGTAATGTGTGATTTGTACCAATGTATCATTAGAAACTTTACGTCAACGTGTTATATTTTATACAGGTATTTGGAGCTTAGTGTTAGATTCAAAAGAGCACGTGATAGATGTCTTATATTTCCCGCGCTCTAGCTCGACGATAGTGAGAGAATTGGCGGGTGGAGAAGCTAATTAACCGGATGAGAAGCAGATTTCTTCGTGTTACGCGGATGTGCGAGAACAGACTTTTCACGGACTGGACGAGTAGGATTGATCGCGATGAAAAAACGGAAGGACAACGACGTCGGAAAGGCGCTGCGCAGGGGAGCAGATCGCCTCAAGGCATTCCGATTGTATCGGAAAATGGAATATAGGATAATATAGGAATATAGGATACGTGATAACTGGAGGCATTGCTGTTGACAGAGTACGAAAATGTAGTTGCATACACATGAGCAACATGTTCGATGGCGACGCTCGCGACAGCGCGACTGCGACGAAATCCAAAATTCTTATGCCAAAATTCGTTATTCTAGTCAATTATAATTGCTATCCGAAAACTTATCGCAGATATCGACAATAACGCGAAACGCGAAACGTCGCGCATTCAGTGAGAAATAAACAAAGTTCCCAAGCTGCTGTTCAACGAGTGGTTGTTTAACGAGAGTTGCAATAACGCACATAATTTTTTACCGCGAGACCAGTGCGAGATATTCTGCTCTTTTTTCGGATAATCTTAACACGGATTACGTACCCGGAGGCTGTGATTAACGGCATCATCTCGGTTTTGTAAACGCCATCTGTTCTTCGGTGGTCTCCGTTTAACGTCAGATATTCGCGACGACCGTGGAATTTCTTCGGGCAGCCTCATTAATTCCCGGTTCGCCTTTCTTTTTCCACGGCTGGACACGGAAACTTGGAATGAAAGGATGCTCTTTCATTCGCCGCACGTAAAAGACGGGATTCGCAAAAAATCCGCGTGAAATAAGTTGTACCACAGTTATGAGAAAGTTTACCGCAATTCTTCACACCGTTCTTCACACCGTTCTTGTCATTTAATATTTTTCCTCCGTGAGTCACGGATCTCATTAGAGATTCTCGTTGCTCGAAACATCTCCGTCATGGTCGAAAATCAGTTCGGAAATGGAGATGCAAGGCTCCTTTTTACTCGCTAATTCAAATGAAATTTCATTCGTCTTGGAATTATCGATAGATGTAATAACCGATGAAAAAAAATATATTATATAAATCCCTACGCGCTATCGACTCATCGTTCTGTTTGACTGTCTCTTCGTTCTTTTCAATCGCGCATGAATAAAACTTTCTCTCGTCGGATAGCGGGCGAACGCGATCGCGGGATCGACGAGTCCCATCGCGACGAGATACCGTTGACAGAAAGGAGTCCCCACTGTCCGGGGATTAAAGACCGGCACCGCCGTTTAATTTCCGCTCCATCAAAACATGCGGCGAGGGTCGAAAAGAGAGACCGAGAGACCGAGAGGGGAGGAGGAATCGTTAATGAGTCCTCCCAGCCGAATGTAACGAAAGTGCGGCTTTTGAATTGCAGATTTCTTCGCCGGTGGATCGTGAACGAACTGCGACGATCCCCCCGGTTTAAAGTCGCCCGGGGGAAAAATATCACAGACCGCCACGCGAGATTACAGACGCGAGACGATTTATCAGATTGTTTTACGTTACTCGCAGCGAGAACATTACTCCACCGAGATTTCGAGACGAGAGACTTCGTCGTGATTGAATCTTAAGTCGTGTGCGTGGACAATTCTTTCCGAACAAACTTGCTCTCTTGATAAAAGAGGAAAACCTACTGTATTATTCGATAATCCGTTGTTACATTTACGAAATATGTTTAATTTAGCGATCCCAGATGATCTGCGTGGATTCATCACATGTCGCGTGTTTGCGACGCTATCGCAGCATCTGACGCATATATGAAAAACACCAATGCCATCGACAATGCATATAGGCGCTTCTTATCCCGATCTTGCCGAGCCATAAATAGGCGCGGTGGCATCGATTAATCGATTCAGGCTCTCTTTCTCTCTTTCTCTTTATTTCTTTTTCAATTTATCTCTTTACCACGCTGAAGCTTCCGAGTTCTGAGCTGTCAGAAGTCAGAACGCGGTTTCGTGTAGTTTTCGTCTCGAGACAACATGTCCCGCCCCGAAAAAAAGAGCGTCGTCGACGCGTCGAGGTCGCCGAGATGTCAAGGTTCACTTTCGTTGAAGCGTTAGATAATGTCACGATGGCCGTGTCGCTTTCACGCGCGAGACTCGCGAGAACTTTAGCGGCATCGTCGGATAAGGGGAGACCGCGGAAAAAACCGTCCGCACAAAGGATATTATTGACGCGAAGGATATTATTCGCGAGCTCGCTGGAAATTGCGACAGAAAAGTGGGAAGACAGATCTGTCCCTCGTCCTTACGCGTAGGCACTTGGAGAAGCATCTGCATGGGCAATATTGATGACCGATATCGATGAGCGCGCGCGGTTTCTCGAACGGTTCAGAAGGACGGTTTTCATCGTCGGAGAATAGCCGTCGATGAGAATAGCGCGGCGAGAAGACCGGAGTTGATGGAAAATGTTAGGAATTTAATTCAGCTTACATACGCGAATATCCATTTTATTCGGGAAATCCAAAAAAAAAAGGAGGGG
>NW_020211278.1:1410341-1442440 GCF_003070985.1 Temnothorax curvispinosus | reverse complement strand
TAAGATTGGCTTGCGTGTCGCGTAACGCAAGACTCTCACGTAAGGCGTAAGACGCTACGGCAATGTTCGTGCGCTGGCCCTAAGAAATCAAATGAAACCGGCATCCGGGACGGCGATCGTTAATATTCACGAGCGAGTACGGCTCGTAAATCATTTTGACAAATGCGCCGGTCGCCGGACGATAAATCGCGGGGGAATTTTTAATCCGCGAAACGAGCGGAAGAAAGGATTAGGTAGGCGGAGAGAGGAATGCACGGGCGGAAGGTAGGTAGCGAAGAAAATGGAGTTCCCCGAAGTGGGAATAGCCCCCGGCCGAAAATAAGTTTTCACGGAGCAGCGTGATGCGCGAAGGGGTGGATAGAATGAGTCATATACGATTATATTCGCTGCCCGTTTTTTTCCCTTCCCTTTCAACGTCTCTCACTTCCGTTGTTGAATAAGAGACTCGCAGGGAATAACATTCATACATCAAATATACCTTTGTGTTTTAATTATCCGTATTATTTATAAGTTGCATTAATTTATGAATAAATCGCAAATTGCGTATAAAATTATATGAAATATAAATTATGTAAATTTTCTCCGCTGAATATTCTCGAGCTGCGACCCATCGCGAATTCCGATCACGGGGAAATAAGCGATACTCATCAAAACCCACTTATGTATGTTCAAAATAACGGGCAAAATTAATTCTGCTAATAAATCTCGCGGGGATTGATAAATAAATAAATGTTAAACGTTCGCGGCCGCATGCGCGATATGCAGCCGAGCAGCAACGTACATAGCTAACGATGCCGCTTGATTGAATTATTACGTGAGTCATGCAACGTCCTACGGCCCGTGCGAGACAGAAAACCAATATAAAATGTACGTCAAAACAGACGAGGTTGACGGTGGCGCGATAGAAATTAACTTACAAGAATTTGCGACACGAAAGACGAGGAACGTCGTAACTTATTGCACTCCCCCGCGGGCTCTATATAAATTAAGACCTTTACCTTCGCGAAGTGCATATACGCTTTCATGAAGCTTATTCACCTATAACGCGGCAAACGTGCCGGCACACGTTTCTTCCCTCGACACCGGCATCACGGAAATATCAAATTCTTCAAGAAACATGACGTGTACTAACGCCCGCGTAATCAAAGAGTAAATCCTTACATTACGCTAAGTATAGCCTGCGAAACGGCGTCTGGTATATATAATAAAAAGTTCGCGAAAGTATTTCTTCGATATTCACGAAGTTTCACTAACAAAATCGAAATCTAACGTGGCAAGTATATAGTGACTCTTGATCTTGTATCTTAATGCGAAGAAAATTTCGATCATTCCTTATATTTCTTAATGTATTTGAGATTCATCGAAGTTGAACGCAGTAGAAGCTGTTACGCGTTTAATGGGCAATTAGCCCATTTATATTTGTATAAATATTCTATTGTTAAAAACTACGAAAAAACCGCAAAACTAGAAACGAGTCCCACAGCGAGAAAAACTCGCGTCTTTAATCGAAAAATCTGTTGTGCAACGTCGGGAAGCGACAGCCGGGGCCATTATTTTTCAATTTTACGCCGCTTCGACGTGCAAAACAGCGTCTTACGGTGTTGACAAGTAGGACGGCGTTGTTGCGGGGAAAAATGGCTGCCCCGGGAGAAGACGCGACAACAAAAAGATCGTCGCGCCGTGTGGTTCCGCAAGACGGCGAGAAGTATCTGAAAATTCTCGCCCGGAAGTTTTATCAAGTTTTCGCCTCCGCTGGAAGCGGATTCGTGGGACGAAGACGAAAGCGGAGTCCGCGGGCGAGGGCGGCGATGCGATCGAGGTTGAAAAGGGTCACCACGAGAATGCTGCTCTTTCATTGCAAACCCTCCCCCTCGAACGCATCGCGGGGCTCCGCCGTGCCTTCGTTAATACGTGCGCTGCGAGCGACGCGATGAATTATTGTCGTCCACCTTCTGCGCGATCCCGGATCGCTGTGGGGTCACGTCCCCGAGATATCTCTGCAATAATTTCGCGGGGTCTCAAGATATTACGTGTCAGTGCGTAAATAGCTTTTGCATTTGAGATAAGAGCGACGAACGAAGGCCGAATTCCAAGACTCCGGGATGTTAAGATTTATCTTAATATTTAAATCTCGATGATACATTTCTCTCATTACGCTCCGCATCGTAATTGTCTTCTAGTCTTCTTGCCGTTTGTGCTATGCCATTTATGCTATGAAAGGAATGCCAAGCTCTTAACATTTAATTTCCGTAATATACCTCTCTTGATTTATTACGCTTTACATATGTATCTTAAAATGTCTAATCTCCCTTTGCTCTTAACCTTTGTGTTTTAATTATCATATTTTGCAATAATAATGCCATTCGTGATCGAAGCGAGCTACAGTTATATTTTTTACAAAATCGATATCACGAAGCTGCTACTTAAGCTTCCCTATAATCAATCAAATCAGGTGTCTTCAACACTCTGGCAATCGCTACCTCTGAGACATCGGCAAAATACGGCTAATTATCCAAGCATTACTGGATTTAGCTGCACGATATTAAAGTCTCATTAAGCGGCACATGGCCACCAAGAGGACAGCTCGAGAGAGTGAGATCGGAAAAGAGAGAGGAAGAGACAGAGAGAGAGACAGAGAGGGAGAGAGAAAGGGGATAAATGGTGCGAAAATGGCAAACGCAGATGTCGGAAGCTTTATCAGGACTTTTCGTACGCACGCCGGAGTCTTCGGAGCTCGTGAGTTCAATATCCAAAATTAAGCGGAAATTACTTAAGCTAATAGGTCAGTATCGAGCCATTACCGTGACGTAAAGCCGAAACTACGTGTTTGATTTTCCGTGCTTCAGTTTCGTCCGTCCAGCCGTTCCGCTTGCGGGGAAACGTCTTCGAATCGTATAATGTAAATTATTTCATCAACAGCTGTGCTTGTTCGGTTAAGAGGATTTTGAAGAACACTATTCCGAGATAAATGCAAAACAAGTGAGAAAAGTTCGCCTCTCGATATTTCATATGCTCGATATTGTATGACAGTGGTCTACATTTGAACTAGGTCGCGGGCGTTCCAGGCGGAATTGAACTCTTCGTCTCGATGCATTACTTCCGGCTTGCCGGTGAAGTTTTAAGACGTATACGATTTGTCGATACGTCAGCGGGGGCTATACTTTTTAACGCGCGGTTGATTCATACGAAATATTCGCCGCAACACATTTCGAGGATTAATAAATTTTTCAAGTTTTATGTAACTGGCTCGATGCGTTTTATCGAATTTAATGTGGCAATTTTTAACGCGCCCATTTGAAAGCTAAATATTTTAAATACCTTAAATAAATGTTAAATAAATATAAGTTATAGCAACATTTGGCCGTGTACATGACAATATTATCTTTTTATATTTATTTCTTATGGTAGAGATATTATGAGATCGACGTTAAATTAATCGATTATTAAGCTGGATTCGAGGAGCGCGCTATTAGCGCCAATTGCTTATTCTATCCTTGTTTTACATCTGATGAGTGATCAAGATAGAATGATGCAATAGCGCTAATAGCGCGCTCCTCGAACGCAGTCTTATTAGGCTCGCTGTGTTGGATATGTTGGCTACATACAGATGCATGTTCTTACGTCACCGTGAACTGACGGGCGTCATCGACAGGATTACAATAGCAAACACGTATGATGATAGAATGCATATATAACCGCGATCAAACCTGTTATTCTACGTGAGCTAACAAAGTGTCACGAAAATAGATGACGATATATGAATATCGAGGGCTCGATAAACTCATGATTATGGAAGACCTTTGGGAGCGCTGGACCCCTCGTACCCGCCAAATAGTCGAGCTAAATTTATACTGGCCAACGTGGATGAGCTCATTTAAATGCTTCCTCTAAAAGCCATCACGCTCTCTCTGTGTGTGCGCAAAATGACTGCGTCTCTAACTCGTGAATGGAAGGACTGAAGGGACATTCAATCACGCTCGTAAACGGTCGTTTTCTGCATTCGCTTGACTTCCACGATCTTTCGTGACTGATCCGTCGCGTTGTACCATCCGCAATGGCGACACGATGCATTCCTAGACTCAGCTCGAATTCGCGATTTATTTATTTCTTCTATTAACAGCGGAGACTATTCTCCAAGATTGACGCTGCTTCTTTTGAGTCGCTCGTAAAGAAGATGTCTTGTTCTCTTAGATAAACGGCAGCAGTACAAGCGAGCGAGCATTTGCTTGTGGACGGAAATGAACGCAATTCATTTGATGCTCAAAAACAAGCGATGGAAAACGCCGAGAGATATTTTCTCTCAACAAAATTCCACACATCGGTAATCGGGTCTAGATTTATCCCCACTTCGACTGTTTGCATTCACGAATTGATAAACCGACGTATCGCCGTTGAATTATGAGGCAACTTCGAGGCTCGCGGTGATGATAAGTCATGTCGTCGACTATCCGATAGCCACCCGTCGGATCGTAACTATGCATGGCGATGATGTTCTAATTTCACCGAACAGTGGTCCCGATTTCCCTCGCCAACAACGAGGCTGACGTTCGGTGCATTCCGTCCGTCGAAGGATTAACGGCCGTCACAGATCCGACGTCGGTCCCAACCGCTGATCTTCTCCGGGAAGAGACCGGAGGATTCGCGGTTTTCGCCGGTTAGAACTTCGCGAGTCGTAAAACGCAAATATAGCTTGAAGAGATGGGAGGACGCGGTGGCGCTCGCCACAGAGTTACTTATAACATTGAACTTGCGCGATAACGCGGAACGGTTACGTCCGGGAGGGAAGAGAGTGTTTATCCGCGTTGTCGGGAAAACATCGAAAAAGGTAAGAAAGTGGTATCTACGTTTATTCCGAATGACGGTCTCATTGTCAGTGGACGCGTCATCCTGCCGATTCTTGTTTTTCCTCCGGCGACGTCGATTTGACGAACGAGTGGCTGTAAACGCTCTCGAAAATAAGATTGATACAAAGCCGTAAACATAAAGGAATAATAAGAATTATGAGACAGAAAGAGAGAGAGAGAGAGAGAGAAAGAAAGAAAAAAGGAGGGCAGACAACCGCGCGATGACATTATCAGGGAAATGTTTTCAAGAAGACAACCACCGCTTCTTCTCCTTTGTCCGCGCTTTCGCTGCATCTAGAGACGCGACGGGGGTGGTATTAGCAAACGCCTCGCAAACAATGTTAACGTTTACAACAGGAAACAGCGTTTCATCCAGCCGCCTACGTTGCGTAGCAAGAGTTTAATAAATGTGGATACAATGCGAGCCGATATTCATTATTCGTTGCGTCGAGAATATTTCTCCATTGATCTCCAGCGATATAACTCCAATAAATTTTCGGTTTCATCGATTTCAGAGCGTTACGTTAAGCGCTTGTCTAAAGACGTCATTTTCTCGTAATCGAAATTTCGACAAGGCAATCGCGAAATCGTCGAGGCTGACCTTGTAATCATTATCGAACGAATGAACGCGAACAGTAGGAGGATGCATGGACCGCGAGAAATCACGACGCGCGCGATATGGCAACGGCAATGAGTCAGATTATGCAGCTGCTTCCCGGCCGGACCCGATAAGGGTAATGTATGACGTGATAGGCATTAACGTACATCGCAATAATTTCATGACTTCCGCGATCAATTCTCGACGAGGGACTCGTGAACGTCGAGATATCGGATCGTGCGAACGGGGGAGAAGTGGACGATCGAAATTTCGGCCCAAGTCGGGGACTCGTTACAGCTTACAAATTGAGGTCATTGTCGACGCGCGCGGTTTTCCATTTTCTTTTCTTTTTTTTCTTTGGTTTCATACTCTACACCGACCTTCGATGCGCCATGTACCTTCTCGTCAGGATTAACAGCGTCGAACGCGCGGCACAAAGGAAACGGGTCGCGGCAATTCGGTCAAATGTATCTTTCCCCCCCGACCTATTTTTTCGAGGCTCCGTGTTTTTGACTTCGAGATACGCGACCATCCAACATGGACATTTCGATTGCTTGCAACGGTACGCGATACCGAAGGGACACAAAGTTTCCAAAGGCGCGTAATAGTAAACATCGCGAGCGAAACCCCGGCCCACATCGACATTTTATCAGATACAAACGTATCCCAGTTTTGCCGGGGTTTCCTATATATGCACCGCATCCCTTTCTGGGACTCGAAAAAGCTACGCTCGAACGGGCGCGTATTCGAGATCTATCGACGGTCGTGTAATAACACAGAGAGACTCGTGCGTCAGGGGATGAAAAATATAGTACTGTACTGATATTCAAGCGCTTCACTCCGAAGAGAGGAAAATAGAGTACGCGTAAGAATTATCCTATCTAAATACAAGCGGAAGTAAACAATTGTGTCGCGGCGGGAGTGGCTCCCGGGACGGCAATTGCGAGCGCTGGTGAGGATTAGAATCGGATTTAGCGGCGCCCTTTTGTAATCCTTCAACGCGCGGATGCTCGAAGCAATAAAGCGACGGTTGCGCACCTTGTATACTTACGGCACCATATCGCTTTACTGTTCCAAATGAATAGGGTGGGCTTCAGGGCGCGGGTGACACTCCGGATTACCCAGCTTCCCGGGACGGAAGTTCGCGCGCGTGAGAGAGAGAGTACAGTGACTCCATATTCATCGCTCTATTAAATGATGTGCCCGCGCAAAAACGGGCCTCCATTACGTGATTGCCTCCAAGAGGCTCGATTCATTCAGATCGTGATTAACAGCTTGCCTATTCTATCGCGATCGGTCACATTTGTTTTTCTTTGCTCATATAATCTCGAAATAAAATTTGAAGTTAATTAAAGAGAGAGGCTATAGGCAGTAGGCATATTACCTTAAACCTTAGTTAATTTTAATTAATTTCCTTCGTCGCGATAATAGTCTTAACGTTGCGTATCATCAGTTGGACTTGTAAAATCCAGCGTGAAAATTCCCGCTTCTTCAGAAATGTAGCAAGTTCTGCGTAAACACGCCTAATCTACGCTGACCTTTATCAAGCACGAAGAAACTACAACGCGGCGTTTTGTACAATCTCAAAAGATTCGACTTCCCTCGCACTGCAATCCAACAGCATAATTATGTTGACCTTTAAGATAGATTTCATCGTTGGATCTCACATGCCGCAGGCAGATGTAATACTTGGGAAAAGTCAGTTCATCAGCAAGATTACACTATTACTGCGGAATTGGGCCGCTAGATACCGGATGTATATACATATAGCGCAGAACGTCCTTCCCGAAATCCCAATTTCATTCGAGGGGCGAGGGGGAGAGGGAAGCTATAATCTGCGCAAAACGCCCATCGATATATGCATGTAACTGTGTGCGCATAATCGTCCGGTACAGGACATTGCAGATTGACGACAGGGGAAATATGAGTGTCCAAATGTGTATCTCTATCGATAAATTAAACCCATTTTAGAATAATTCTCGATTACTGCAGCAACTCAAAAATATATAACCATCGACCATTTATCGCGAATATTATCGCGAACGCGACTCGCAACTTTTTTATCACATCGCTTATGACGGCAGACAGTTTCAACGAGTTGAAAAACATTTCGCAATCGACGTAAAGTCGTAAAAACTTCTTACTTATGCGTAATAATCATGCATATCTACATGGCAACCTATATCTTCCGCTAGCAAACAGTTCTCTCGGCCCGCATTCCCCCACGGAATTCACGGTGGTATCGCTTACGGTGGGGCGTTGGGCAGTCGAAAATTAAATTAGTCGCGATCGCCAGCGTCCGACCGTGCGTTGATTTCAGATACGAATATTCGATGTCGCTCGTTATCGAGCAAGCCGAGTCGTGTCGATAAGTGTCGACACAATTTCGTTCTTGGCAAATTCGCCCCCTTAACGAACCGTCGCCATTGTTCTCGTTAAAATGTCGTGTAACAGGAAACTGTGTAACCCCGAGGAAGCCACCGCCTTATCCAGTGGACACACAGAATGTTCAAGAAAACTATATGTATTACAAACGGAAACGTGTCTCGATTGTGTCATTAACTAAAAAACAGTCTTCAATTATTAATTAAATAGAAAAGAGGAGAAAAGAATCTTCTCATCTGGATTGGAGGCAACTAAATTTATTCGCGAGACAGTCGTTATGACGTTTTTATATCTTTCGCGATAATTAATATTTAAAAAATCGATCTCTCAATTGCGCGAGCACTTATTGCACTTACATAAAAAACCGTGTATAGCATTACTAAACGGCAAGTAACGTGCGATACGTAAAATCGCGTTAATTGTACACTTGCCGACTTTTAATTAAGCAATCTCTTGATAACTCCGCGAAATGACGATTAGTTGCTATTGATATAATGTCTTTTATTTTATCGAACAGTTAACATGTAACAAGAGGTACAAACTGGGAGCTTGACGTTATTCTCGACAATATTGTTGTTTTTACTGCTTGCAATTCTACGAAACCGTTGGTACCAAAAAGCTGTTGAACATTTTAAGACATCAACGACTTGCGTCAACAATCCGAAAATGAACCTGATTCTTCATTCTTTGGCTGCAATCCACTTGACGCTACAAATGCTTCGAAGCATTCCTCTTCTCTTTTCTTTCAATGAAGAAAGAAGGAGAAGAAGAACGTTTCAAAGCATTTGTAGCGTCAAGTGGACCGCAGACTTTGTTCCCCACTGGTATCTAATAAATACATTGCATATGCATCACGATTCCTGAAGAAATTCAGAGCACGCAGTTTCGGGCACCCCTCCACCCCCCAAACTTTCATAAACGCAGCACACCCTAACACATTTTCAAACCCGCAAATCAACCCGCGCATATGGTTTTGTTGTAACGTTAATTCCGCGGGGATCTTCGTCGAAATTGATTTCCCCGTGGATTATATCTCGCTTCTTTAAAAACGGAACGATTTTTTATTCTGACGCAACACTCACCGATGCAGACGACGAGCGCCACGGCGAGAATCGGCGGGAAAGCCCTCGAGGACGAAAGCATGCTGCGGCTCTCAGCGAAAGAACGGGACGAGAATAAGCCACCCACGGCAGGGACGAAGAGTCACTCAGCCACTTTAGAGCGTCCACGCGGAGACCGGACGTCGGACTGACGGCGCCAACCGGAAGGGGCGGGACCGAAAGACAGCGAAGACGGTGAACCCGCGCGCGAAAAACGAAGGACGAAAGGAAAAAGGCACTGCGTGCACCGCGACCCGCTCGTTGATCACTGGTAATCCCGCGGATACGTGGTCCACACCCTCGATTAGCACCGAGGATCGATCTCGATCCCCCACTGGATACGGATCTGGGACGCGAACGATTTGCCTCTTCCTCTTCCAAGATATTTCTCAACAATGTTGCCTTCGCGTAAACAATCGGCGCGGCACATCCGCGCTCTCCTCGCTTTGCTCCTCTTTTTTTTTGCCCCCCTCTTTCGGTGCCCCCGCGCGATATTAATCGACAGCGGAGCGCGCGGTCGCGGGTGGTACCCCCGATTCCGGAGTGGGTGAGGCAAGTGGGGGCGGAAGGGTGGCTTTTTACAGGGAGACGCGTCCTACCACCGGTACGTCTGTTGCGGCGCCAACATCGGACTGACTTTCTCTACGTTACGGCCGCTCTGCAGCGGTGGCGGCGCGCCGCGCCGTTCCGCGCCGGACCGCGTCGTCGCGCGGGGTACATCCTGCGTCACGTGTGCGCCCGTGGGCGTGCTCCGGATGCAGCGGATCCGCCGACGCCGATGCGAGGGAACTGGAGAACGCGTTCGCAGACCCCCCGGCGAAGCGGATGGACCCTCAGGTCAGGAGAGTCGGCCCGACGCGACGCGACGCGTGTCGCGCGATCAGTCTTTACTATATTCACAGAAACTTCTCAACATCACGGCGAGGAGCAACGTAACACCGTCGTTTTCTGTGATGTATCGTCACTGTCACTTGACTCCTGAAACATTCGGAAACATCGGTGTTCGACTTCGATTCGGATGCGAAAATTCCTTTCGTAGCAGCGCTCTACATTCCAACTTGCAGCGGTTTTATAGTGCTGAAAGGATGAAGTGTTTAATCGAATCGCTTTATTTTTTCAGTAATCAGTGAAAGCGTTATTCTCACCGAAGAAATCCGGCTTATGAGGAAAATCAACTTTTTGAGAAAAACCCATTTAAAGTTTAGCAATATAATGCTTTGGGATTTATAGGACTTTAGTCAGACTTTAGTCCAAGATACTGGCAACGCTGAATGCGTATGCGGTGCAAATTAAATTTGTATTTGTCTTACAATAAATTTAAAGTTTAATATTCTTTCCTTTGCTTATCTCTTCTAAATAAACAGAGAAATTAAATGAGAAAAGTAATATAATATAAAAGATATATAAGAGAAAATAATATAAAATCCCCTTTCTCTAAAACTCGACTTCTCAATTTTAAAAATAACGACCTCGGACTAGATTCAGTGTCAAATAAATGGTTGGTAGATATTAGAATTGTCAAAACGCGTAAAAAGTCCAAAAATTTATAAGTCAGAGAATAGGTTTATATCTTTCAACAAAGATACTGGTAAATAAAATAATAAAAGTTCAATCAATATTCTGTATCGATCAATATTCTGGTGCGATTTATCGAGACAGACATCATGTTGCTCATCGTTACTTGCCTCTGGACAAGAGTTTTAATGAAATAACTCATTGTTACTTTCATCGCGGGAACAATAAAGCTCGTAGCAAGCCGATACACAATTAGAAAATTTATTCATTGAAGTACGATAAAAATTTTTTAATTAAGAGAAACACTTGTCTCGAAAAAACACTCAACTTTCCGTTTTCAAAAAGGTCTACTCCGAGAAATGTTTGCCCGGAACAGAATTACACGACGCCATAAATACAAACTACGGCGCGAAATAAAGAAGATCGGCGGGGGAAAAACTATGGAAACGACTTCCTGGGGTAAATTATATTCTTCCGTACGAGAGGACGCATCTCGTCCGCTGTCCTTCAACTGAAGCTGTAAACGCGTTTCGCGTTCCTCATCACGCACCGCAGCGCGTACGACGGTTTACATATATCGAGTTATTGCAGTATGTATTCGTCCCGTATAGTTATCGGGCAGTGTATACAATGTGTGCGCGTGCATATAATGCGGCAGCAACATAGTGCCATGTGGCATCAATCATAGGATTTCCTGCAGGTGAAAGGCCAGTCAGTTGCCTCTGCGCGAATTCGCACCCCTTCTCCCGTCTTTCTGTTTCTCTCTCTCTCTCTCTCTCTCTCTCTCTCTCTCTCTCTCTCTCTCTCTTTTTCACCCCCGCTTTCTATCTCTCGTTGTTTTCCAGATTCAACCGTCCCTATCGAAATTCGGCAGGTTTTGAGTCTTGAAAAAAACGGAAATGGAGAATGACAAGTATAACGGAAATGACAAGAAAGAGAGATTGGATTTTTATTCAAATACAGTATAATATATTTGTGAGGAAAAAAAATTTTTGAATAAGAGAATATCTATGGAAGGTTTGCATGAATAAAAAGTAAAAAGTTTATGTGAATCAAATATTGTGTCAAAAATATTAATTTATTAAATCTTATTATTAATTTTCGAGAGAAATGATAATTTTTTAAGCTGCAAAAAATATACTTAAACAATAGATGTATATAATTTTTATTACATTTGTATACGCAGAGAATAAAAGCGAGTCATTTTTAAAAAGTGCAAACGCTCATATTACTTCTCCATGGCATATCACGTTATTTCGATTGCATATACACGAACGTATAACGTTCCATCGTAAAAAATATAATACTGCAGTGTCATTAATATCGTTTTGACTGTTCCATCAAAAATTTTTCAGTTTTAAAATTTTACGAGCGGTTTGGCTTATCTCCGAGTTACCTCCCTAATGCTGCGACACTAAAACAGCGGTAAAAGCTAGTTCTCCCTTAATTATTAATTAATATTAACTCTAGATAGCGGGCGACGGTTAATGGGTGTACTGTGCATCTATAGATAAAATGTTAAGTAGGCGATGAACAAGGATAGACAATCGCGGGCTGAAAAATATAAAAAGGAGTGGCTTTTATTTTTAAGCAAGTTTTAATGCAGAAATACAGCGGCTGTAATTTTATACATACGATTGCCAAAGTAGAAAATACTAGAATCTTTATAAACAAGATTCTTTAAAATACTTCTTTATAATATTTTAGTAGGTCGCGTATATGTACATACGTATTGCACCAAATGAGGACATATGGCGTCTTTAAAGCGCCAAACGTGCGTCGCGCGACAATTCTCTTTCGTAACTCGCTAGGTAATTATAAATGACAGCGAATAAAAAAGCAACGTTCATGCATACAAATGCAGGGTTAAATCCTTCATTTATGTATAAAATTCACTTATATACACGTTTGTAGTGGAAATTAAATTTTGTGGACACACGCGTACGATGGAAATTAATTAAGGCACCTCTCACGGTTTGTATAAGCTTCACATTGTTCTGCGGAATATTTATATTGTTTAAACACACGTTGTGAAATCGCTGATACGTTATTTCGCTCGTAAACAGGTATTTAAGAGAACCGAGTAACATATATTTAAGATCTCATGTTCAAAAGAGCAAAATTTGCTTTTTACTTTGTAGGTCGTGATGTATAACTTCACCGGAATATCGGCGCCTCTTAATAATACACAGCGGCGGAGAGTGATTCTTTGATCAGCGAAAGTCGGGCAATATAATTTATCAATAATTCGTTAATGATCTACTGTTCGAGATCTATTATTCATCTTTATATCCAGAGAAAAAAATAAAGTAAATCTCAAATAAGAAAATATTTTATCGTCAATAAATAAGAGAGATCAAAGCATGATTGCAGAAGCATTTTTAACGTGCGTATATCTTGCTTTTAAAAAATGAAAACGTTAATCACCATTGATATTTTACTGCGTCATCATATTTCTACTGTTCATAAATGTAACACAAAGTCGAAAAATAAAAAAATTAGTTTTTCGTTCGACGCTTTGTCGCACGGAATTATTCGCAAGTGAGAGACACCGAAGCTGATGGCAGCACGTTCTCGATCTTCAGCAACCAGCAATGATTACTGTTCGCAACAACCAAAACTCCCTCTGTCGTTTTCAGCTGCGCTACCGACAGAGGCAGCGAAGATCAATGACCGCAAAAGATGAAAGGCGGCACGCCGCCGGTTAAAGGTCTCGCAACGACTCCGTATGAGTGACGACACCTAGGCTCACTTGCTCAGGAGCGTTGCGATATTGTTGGGGAAAATCGGAAAAATTCGAGAAATTTTATTTCCATTGAAGAGCATAAGAGAATTCCAATCAACTACTGGAAGATTATGATTTCCTCCGCTTTTTATTAGAAGCAAAATTATTTCTGCTTCTCTTTGAATATCGAAAGACCTATTTTAGCAGATTCATCGCTAAGACCCTGTTACTTAAAAAATCAAAGATCACGTCCATTGTTCCTTGCAACAATCCAAGGAAATTAAATAAACGTTACTTTAAGCTTTAATTTATGCTTCTTCTTTTTTTTTCTTTTAAATCATTATAACTTTTGCGTGAAACGTCTCTAGAATCGATAGTCGCAAATATCGACGTTCCGCTCGTGATTCGAATATCGTTCACCCAGGACTTTTCGCCACGGCATCGATACCGGCTTCGACGCCTCGCCGCCAACATCGATACCCTTTCCACTTCGACTATCATCCCTAGGTCCAAGTGACAACGAGAGCGATGATAGCGTATGGTAGCAGCCCGCAGCCGTCGTGAATGGGCGGCCAGAGTGGGCCAGAGTGCAACATGGCGGACTGCGAGTCGGAGGTGCACCGCTTGCCAGCCGTGAATCAGGACGGCAGTGCGAGGAACGTAGCGGCGACCGTGACAATGGTGAACAACAACGCGCGCGTGCCGCAGCATCCGCCGGCCGCCGGGCCGGACAAGGACCCGGTCGGCCAGGGGCCGCGGTGCGTGACCATCTACAAAACGGAGACGGGCTTCGGGTTCAACGTACGCGGCCAGGTCAGCGAGGGTGGACAGTTGCGGAGCATCAACGGCGAATTGTACGCGCCGCTGCAGCACGTCAGCGCGGTGCTACCGCGGGGCGCCGCCGAGAAGGCCGGCGTCCGCAAGGGCGACCGTATCCTGGAAGTGTGAGTAAAGGGATCGGGTCCCTTCCACCCGCGTTCCCGACCCGCGCGCTCGCCTCTCGGTGAACACCATCAGTAGAAGCAAATTCCGACGTGAACCGCCCTGACCGAAAACGCGACGCGGCTCCGGTTCTGCGTCAAATTGCGCTGGAATTCGAACCGGAGCGATTCACAACTCGAACCACGAGGAATCAAACGCGAGGCGCGTCTGCAATGAGAGACGCGTTGGTCTGGAGTACGCGTTTCGGAGTACTCGGAGGAGAGACGGGATGTTTTGGATATACTTACTCGCGAGTATACCAAGGTGTACCACGAATCCTGAGGCTGTTAAATGAAAAACTTGCAAATTGGATGATGCAGGAAATAAGGATGTACAGATCAACGCGCTCCAATATCCGAAATCAAGCCAAAGTCTTTTTGCAGTCTGTTACAAGTTATTAGAAATTACTGTTGAAGATTCAACTTTATAGTTTTATAGTTAATATTTATGAAATTAGTGCTTGCTTTGATCTGTACAGCACCGTATTTGTGCTTGTCGTCGCATATGGTGACAATAAGAAGAAACGAATGTTAGATACGTGGCAGATTTTTCTTCCCAAGGAGAATAAACGTAATCCGAGATGCAAGTTTTTCATATCGAACACAGAAATGTTTCCATAGACTCAACGACAGAAATGATAAGTTAATTCTGATATTCTATAGATGCTATTTAATGCCTCTAAAGATAATTTATTATCTTTTATGACGCATAATATTTCTGCCTTTTCAAGAAAAAATTACGTTACTTTAATTTGATTTATAACCCTAATAATTAACTGGTTCTAAAAAGAAAAGGAAAAGGAAATGTGTATTAAGAAGAATAAAACTTTAATAGAACTTTAATATTCTAAAAGTCTATAAAAGATTAATGATTCTCAATAATAATTATAATTCGTAGTCAAGCTTAAATATGAAGAGAACTCGAGATTTGCAAACAAATTGCAAACAGCTGTTAAGATTGTGCAGTTTAAATATTTTCCTTTCGAAAGTCTCAATAAATGCGTCTGCAATCCACGCGTTACTCTTGTAAGGCTATCTAAATGTCTTTCAACTTATGAAACACGATTAGGAATGGATCTGGATCTTTGTTTTCCCACTTGACAATCGGGATTTCGATGTTTCGCTCACGCGATCAATGCTAAAAGCTACGTACAGTCGACAGTCCGGGTTTAAGGTACTTCATGGGGATACATTAAACGTTCTCTAACCGTATGCATATTCATCGAGGATCAACTCGCTTGGCAACTAGCCTGTTATCATATATGGCTTCTCAAGGATTACAGCTCTGACCATCGCACACGGAAAGGCAGATTTAGATAATCTTCTGATATACTTGGAAATCCTGCGGGGCCCGATACCAGCAACCTCGCTTAAGTTAACAACGTAAATTATCTTCCTTATCTTTTTTTAAAAGTAAAACTAGGCTGACTAACTGGCGTTAAGAATTTTATCGCGCATTAGGAATATCGGCGAATGGTCGACATTTTCTTTTTATCGTGGGGCTTATCAGAAAATACAGGGGCGTCGCAAAGATACAGATTACACATTGCGCGTACAACTTTTCGACGGGATAATCATTGGAGAAGACTAATCGCGCTAACTGGCGGCGATAAAATCCGAGCGGACCAGTACACATACACGTGAGCGTATATCCGCTTTGCAAATTCTGATGTAAGAACGATAAATACAAACGTGCACGATGCGTGACGAATACGTTCAATCTGTTTGACGTCTCGTTCGCGAAGCCTAACAAACGCGACAGTTGCAAAATCGGTCGTGCCCGCGAGCTTCAGACCGGTTACCGGTCGTAGAGACTGGCTAACCGATTATTTCAACGAATTTTTCGCTATTCGTTAACCGGTTAGCTATCACCGGTGAACCGATCCTTCCAGGGGGAAGAGAAATACGCGAGGTATACCCTCGAGTCTCATCCCACTAGTTTATCCTCGGTTTAATCCGACAAATAATAAATAGACACGCATGCTTCGGAGTTTATTCCCTCGGCTCGCTTTAACGTCGAAAAGATCGCGACGCTTAATATGATAAACGCGACGTGCGAACATCTTTATCGTCGCGAGTTAACTGTTAGTTAACTGAAACTGTTTAAACTCGCTAGGTGCATTTACACTTTCCGTCGGCGGGGTCGTTAGCGCCATTGAATTTGCATAACCCGATCATTACCGCCTATGTGTGTCCGGTAACCGTGTTCCGTTTAATTAAATGCTAATTTGCTTAAAACATTACCGCTTTATCCCGGACCAACTTATTTGCACATGGAGTTTAATTTCATGTTGTACACGTACGTACATCTCGCAGTGGCCCATATTTGGTAGATTCGATTGCTACGACGCTACAGGTGAACGCTTGGGTGAACGCGAAGATAAAGCTATACGCAGAAAATCGATGATACACCATATCAATCTCGAGAAATATACTTGTTTTAGGTATGACGCAGATCCCGATGGCCACTCAGACTAAAAGGGCTGCGCGCGCCGTATCTTTATTTCGATAACAACGGAATCGACTTACGATTAATGAAATTGAGAGAGGAACGTAACGATATACCGGCCTGATACCACTGACGTATCGAGAGTCTCGCACTTATAATAGTCGCGACAATAAGCTCATTTGTTTATCACGGCGCAGATCGGCGGAGATGGAATCTGTTTACGATCCTCTCGCAGAGGTCCAAGCTTCCCATAAACTCCGCGCGGTTCAAGGTTCAAGGACGCGTGCTGTCTTGCGAGGGACCCAGCAATTTCAGCAATGTCGTTTCTCATCCTCCTCAAAATCGAAAGGAGATTATTCTTTCCCCGCCCCCCTTCCCCCCCGCGGCTCTTGGCGACGACTCACCGACGCCTGAGGGAGGCAAATTGGTGAACGTCTCGCCGATTCTCTCTCCGTTATATTCTCTTCTCTTCCCGTTAATCATGTATATTATCGCGTAAAAGTGATTGAGACTCTCGCTTTCACTCGTCCAATTTTGCGGCTTCTGTCGTCTACCACAGCCGGCTTTTGCTGCTCGCAACGAGCTTAAAGAATTTTTTAAATTGAATGGCACATTCCGAAACTTCGGCCAATGTTCTTTCGATCTTCATTTCATTATTTTATATTTTTCATATTTTTCATATAATTTGTATATTTCATATATTTCGATTTTACTTTCCCTAACGTTGCTTGCATAAGAGTTTTAATATTAACCTCAGGCTACGTGCTTCCTCGTTAGCTATGCATATATTCTATATATGACTTCTTTTATGTTACCTTCTCATGTTAATGTCCTTAAAAGGCTTACTCCTCGTATGGTTTCCACAAAAGTTGTTTCACGCGGTGCATTAAGCAGCTTCTCCGCTGGAAATGTGCTTCTTGATCATCGAGGAAATAATACTCGGCAATAAGAACAACTGTCCCAATCTAAAGTTATAAATTAAACAATGGATACATCATAGCGTTAACTGAGATCGCTGGACTCGAAGATTTGACGATGACTCTCGTTTTAACGAGCGACGATAAGTGAATATTGCATAAAAGGTGCCGCTCTCGCTGCATCCATCCGATAAAGCGAACAGTCATTCATTCGGAATTGCGTCAATCATTAAGCTCCATTAGGGAGGGGGGACGGGTCTCATTAACTTAGGCGCGAATTATTACGTCTTCCACGCTTTATTATCTCGGTCGGGCCGCAATTAGCGGACCCGGCCCGTGCTTTGTGAATTAATTTCGGATAGCCACCACGGTCACGGTGCATTTGTAATCCGCTCGCGGAGAAAGGAAGTGATGCGCGAAGAAACTTATCGCCAGACAATGACACGCACTCGAATGCTTATAAATACCGCACGTCTGTGTGCTCGCGAGAGCCCACACACTCGCCCATCAGAACGCATTATCTTCTAGCAGATTAGCACACACGTAGTGTCGTATTCTTGACCGATCGCCCGATCTAATTTCGTCAGCCGGCGAAAAATATCATATTTTTCGGTATCACGTTCGGCGCTTTGATACGCGCGCTGCTGAGAAGAAACTTATATTTTACAGGTTCATCGGTATTCATACCTGATGCTGATCGTTACCTCACGTAATTCCTTAAGTACGACAACCTCGAGCTGCGATCAAATTCGAGAAAGTTGCTCTCCCGAAAGTATTTAATATACGTAGCGATTAATTCATATATCACGTACAAAAATATGTCAAAATTTGTAAGTTTCAAAATTTTATTGAATCAGGCAATGCGTGTAAGACGCGATAAGCGGGGCGATCGACGAGGACCGGAGATCCAGATAACGTCTTGCAACGGATCCCACCCGGTACAACGCGATAGCGAAAATGTATAAAGTGTGCGACGCGTCTTTCCTCGCACGCATACGTGCGAAATCCGCGACGGCGACATTCGACGACCTCCGGGGAGAGCCGTGCCTCCGTGTGCGGACCAATCGCGACGGTCCTTTCACCGGTCGGAATTCGAAACTCGTGTTAAAAAGGCCGATTACCGGGTATACCTATTCCCTTTCGACTGGCTGAGACTCGCGGTCGAGAGCCGACAACGCACGGGAGAGAGATTGGACCGGATCGCGACCTCGTCGAAGGACCGCCTGTTGCTCCCTTTCGTCGCGGAGGGTCGTCGAAGATCGGATATGCGCCGTGCGGAATTGCAAAAATCGCCCCGTAGATCGTCGTTCATCCGCGAATCTCTCGATCGTGCCCCGTGAACCCTGCGACGCGGCTTATAGCTCGTGATTAGCACGCAATAGCGCCGATAAGAGCGTGGCACTTGGCGTGAAATATGTTGACGTGTTACATGACCGCGCTGCAATGCGAGTGGATCGAGAATCGCAGGCGGTGGAATTCCCCCGGTGCGCCGCGCTCGCAATTGAGGTCGGTTCAAGTTGTGAATCGCGCGTATTACGGTGTATCGGTGGCGAGAGAGACGTGAGGGGGATAATAATGACAGAATCTATTTGCAGGAACAACGTCAACGTCGAAGGCGCCACTCACAAGCAGGTGGTTGATCTGATCAAGTCGGGCGGCGATGTCCTCACTCTGACCGTCATCTCCGTGACGCCGCAGGAAGCGGAGAGACTGGAGCCCTGCGAGGATATGAGGTAATACACTGTTAAATTTCAATTGTCTTAATTTTTAACTAATTCCTATACATCGCCATTGCTCCTACTCAATATATCGTTAATTTAAAACAATGTTAATTTAACTAAGCCAGTGAAGTTAAAATAATACTGTTTAGTGTTAAAATAGTTATTTGTGTAACAAGTGAGGTAAGATGAAAATTCCCGGGTGCGGAGTTTACGCACGAGCCGAAGGCGAGTGCGGTAACCGCACCCGGGAATTTTCATCTTTACACACGGCTTACACTCCCTATTTTATGTTGCAAGTGCCTGGAAAGTGGTCTATCACGCACGCGTAGCGTGCGTAATGGGGCACTTTCCATGCACGTGTTGCATAATAATAATTTTCGACACACATGATAGTTAAAAACAACAAAATGTTATATAACTCAAGGGATTGGTTTAAATTTCATCCTTTAATATTTAACAGCGTTGAATGTCACGCTATTTAGATGTGAGATGAGAAACTTTGCGATTTATCAGCTTGACATATTTTTGGACAATATTGCTGGTATCGTCGCGATTATCCCGCCGATAAGACGTTTGAAATAATAGCAACCTTGATGATTCTAATAACTGGCGATCTCACAATCTATCTAGATTGATCGATTAAAGGATGTACACACATGCGTGCGCGCATCAACGTACAAGTATTAAGTGCGTCATATTTTTGTTTAGCTACGCATCGGTGGACTACAGCGAGAAGCGATCTCTGCCCATCAGCGTGCCGGATTATCACGTCCGCGAGAGGAAACACGAGCGCTTCGTAGTCTTCAACGTCCACATGGCCGGCAGGCACTTGTGCTCGCGCCGATATCGGGAATTCGCGGCGTTACATATGGCGCTGAAGAAGGAGTTCATAGGCTTCAATTTCCCGAAGTTACCGGGAAAATGGCCATTCCAGTAATGTCCTCACGCTTATAATTTCCCACGCCGCGCGTAGATCGCGTTCAACCGCGGAATGAATGAGTCCATTCAGTATCGTGGCGCGCCTTATAATCGAACGTTACAGATCTTAAAGTACTTACTCGCGTTTTACAAGTTTCTCTTCGCGAAAAACGAGATACATCATTTGCGCGTATCTCGGAGAATAAGAATTCCTTCGTTCACGTTGCAGATTGAGCGAGCAGCAGCTTGACGCGAGGAGACGCGGTCTGGAGCAGTATTTGGAGAAGGTTTGCGCGGTGCGCGTGATAGCGGAGAGCGATGCCATGCAGGAATTTCTGACGGATCGACTGGAGGAGGACGGTGATCAGGGTCCGGCGGTTGATCTCAAGGTTCTGCTACCTGATCGCGAAGTCGTCACCGTCACCGTGCCCAAGGCGGCGTCGGTGAAAGACGTCTACGACGCGGTTTGCTGCCGAGTCGGCTTAGATGCGGAAACCGCAAAGTACTTTTACCTGTTCGAGATCGTCGAGTACAATTTCGGTACGCGTCAGAATCTCGTTCGTCACTTCTTGCAAATTCTGAATAAATTTACCGAGCTTATCTGCGACTTAACACTGCCATTGTGTTGCAGAGAGAAAGCTGCAACCTCACGAACATCCGCATACTTTGTACATTCAGAATTATTCGACCGCCAGCGCGACGTGTCTAGCGATAAGAAGGTGGCTCTTCAATATAAATAGGTCTCTGAGCGAGCAAGCATTGACTTGGATATTTTGGCAGACGATCGACGAAGTGAACAGGGGTCACATCACCGCGGGAGAACGATTGTATCAGTTGAAAGCTCTGCAGGATGCGTCGAGAAAGCACGAGGTTTGTACTGAATGAAGGCAAATCGATCTTCGACCGCGCGTTTATCGTTGCGTTTACGCGAAATCTTGTCTCTGCCCAGTATCTGAAATTAGCGAGGGAGCTCAGCGGATACGGCGACATCGTGTTTCCGCATTGCGCGTGCGACTCGAGGAAGGAGGGCCACGTGGTGCCGGCGGTGGGCATGGCGGCCTTCAAGTTGCACGCCGCGAAGGAAGACGGTACCTTGGAGTCGCAGGTAGTCGAGTTCCAATGGAGCACCATCGCCCGGTGGGAGGTGGACGAGGACGGGATGGCGTTCTGCTTTCAATACACGCGCCAGGATAATCGTCCACCCCGTTGGCTTAAGGTCTTCACCCCCTATGTAAGTACTCGCCGATTCTTTCGCGAACCGACTCGCAACTGCGACATGCGTATAATCTCATGCAAGCCTGCCGCTCGATCAATTACCCTAATGTTGTGCTTACAGTATACGTTCCTCTCGGATTGCTTCGATCGAATAGCCGAGGAAGCGAAGTGGGACGACCCAGGGGAATGACGTAACGTACGACGCTAAGACGTATCCTGTGTGTAACGTTGAGGATCCTTTCACGGGATATCTCGTCTCTCCGTAGTCGAAATTTTTTCTTACTAGGATTAGGGCTGTCTTTAGAAAAAACGGTACCGAGTTAGCATAGCACCTGTAGCATATCAAATTTTCCATCTGTTGGCTTGGCCGTGCATTACCGATACTGCGCACCGAGAAAGCATTTCCCACCGTTATCGTCGAAACGAGTCAATCGCGCATACGCGAATGTAGATAAATCCCGGTGAAAAAAATGCTTCAAACCAGTGAAACAAAAATTCGACGGATTACCGCGGCGCTCGCGAGTAATCTGATCGAAAAACGAAATGTGATGTATAAATTTAAACCCGGATTTATATTGTATGCCATGCTCGCGTCCATGACCTGGAGAGAGAACCTTGACGGCAGCTCGAGTCAGCGCGCAAAAGAATAAATCTGATTTTTACGTATATATCGAATATAGCTGGGACTTTTGTTTCGTCGATGAAACACGTGCCGTTTCTCCTTCTGTTACGATGAACAAAATCGCTCACGCGATGACATATAAGAGAATTACATTAGTGTACAGATATACGTAGACTGTCGTAGACTATTATTATACCACGGGGATACGGTCGCGTCCGCCTAGAAACCACCTATCCTTCCGGCCTATGAATTATTATATACAGCACGCAACTCGTTTTCCGGCGAGAAAATCGATCGTCTTACGTAAAACGTTCCTTCTCTCGCTCGCCTAATAGACTCGAAACTCTCTTTCGTTGGATCTGGTTATTGATCGTGCGTTCACGACAGAAACGGTACCCTGTGCATTTTCTAATGTGCAATATTTTATAAATCAATAATAATTTGTCAATTCGTTGCGCAGGATATTTTAAAACGAGAGCCACCGCTTTTTCGCACGTTTGTAAGGGATCTCAATAGTATCGGCAGCGCGTTCAATTTATCGCTGTGGTAAGTTTCATTCATATTTTTTACGATCGAGAGTTTGTAAGATTAGAAGCCAGAAGACTGCGGGAGAAAAGATGAAATAGATACATATCATATTCATCGATGACTTCATTATAAGCAGGCACGAATTCTTATTTTTCTTTTTTCTTTTTAAACTATCCTGCGTAACAAACGGATTCCTAACACACGCGTGGCTACGGCTGGTACCACGTGTCCCGTAATCGATATGCAAAATATCGATCAGTCCTCTAAACGTTTTGTTAATTCATTAGTATGTATAGAGTATTAGCGTCAATAAAAAGTAGAGCAAACTGTACATATTAATATTACAAATATATACTTTTTGAGAAGAAACTCAGTTGTATGTGTGTGTATGTGTGTATGCGTGCGTTTTGATAAGATCGATAATGACTTGCTCCGCAAGATTAATAATGGGTGTCTCGCGTAGTGCTAAAAACACAAAACGATCTGATTATTACGCAAAACTGCGAACTGCGCGTGAATCGCAAAAGTGAATCGAAGGATCGTAATAAGAGTCGAGAACTATTTTTAAATCGACGTTCTCGCGATTGAGAAACTTTATCTCGGGCTACCCCCCCCCCCCCTCATCTCTCGATTATGTAAGCGTGAACGAGATTTAGCAAAGGAGGAAGAGGCGTTAAAAACTCGGAACAATAATGTAATGAGGTCGCGTGATAACGGTTTCCTCTATTACCTTATAAGAAGGAGAAAAATAATACTCATTAATAATATTAAAAGAGATATTGATAATAACAGCAAGTAAGAAACATATAAAGATAACGTTTAGCACTACTTTGCGCGTAGCGGGATTTTGCAAAAGGCCGTAATACGCGTTCGGCTTAGTAGATATCCACGGTAGGAAGCGAATATCCGGAGCTCAGTTCTCTCTTGCACATTATGCTCATATGATCTGACGTTCGTTTTCCCTCTCTTCTTCTTTTCCTTCTTTCTTTTTTTCCGTTCCTACGTACGCATCCTGCCTTCTCGTAGCGCTTAAAATTCACTCGTTCTAAACACGTCGCTTACTTAACTGCGAGTTTCAGCAGATAATAAATAAAAAGATAGATATATTATTACCGTTAACGTTTTTAAACTTTATTCATGGAGTATCGAGCGCGTGCGACGAATGGGAAATGTATGTGGCAATGTAAAATCCGAATGGTGAGAGAAAAATAAAAAATAAATATATATATATATATGCTCGCGAGAGAGCATAGTTATGATACTGTTAATGATAATAGAAATATAGAGCATAATATAGCGTAATTATAATCGAACGCGCGAGTATCCGAGTGAACACACATACAAGACGATCGATATACGATGTGATATATTCGCGCGTGCACCTAGATATCCGGTCGAGCGAACAAGACGGTTACAATAATGGTTTCTATTGTTTTGTCGATAGATAGATAGTGAGAGAGAGGGAGAGAAAGGTTTTGTGAGAAAATTATGCAAAGTGATCTATGAATTGTAGTTAGCAATGTACGTGCGTCCGGAAATGTTATTATAAACGGTAATAAATGAACTGAATAAACCTTCGGGTTATCACCTAACATTTAATTTAGAATTTACAAACGACAAAATTTTCGTGATGTAATTCTGTTCAATGTGTCTAATGAAACTTCCGCACGATCTGATCTGCCTGATCGGACCCGATATCACTGAGATACGAGAAACCCGAAGGTCTCATTGGTTATTATATTACCGGCAACAGAAAGATTCTCTCGAAGTAACGCGTCGAGACCTTTAGTGGTTTCGTTGCCCGATGAAGTAGTCGAACGAATAATTTTTAGATCGGAAAAGAATGTCTGTGGCACCGGAGCAGCCACGTATTTGGAGAATGGCAATAATATATTTATAAAGAAACTGGGTGGTTAATTGGTAGAGTTTATTGGTAGCGAGTATTTTTTGAGAAAATCAGTGCAGGGTGAGCGCAGAGATACGTCCAAGTTAAATTTGAGACTTCTGATGCGAAAGATCTGAAGATAGTCGGATTAATGATATTTTGTACAGTTTTGTAAAATTATCTTTATCTGGCAGTATTTTTATTACAATTCGGTCATTGCCTTACGACAGTCTTAGTGTCGTAGGTCGTACGAATGTGTCGAAAATTGTCTTTCATTTCAAGCTGTTCGATAAAAGATTTTGTTTATTTTGTGTTTGTCGGTTTTTTTTTTTTTTTTTTTAAATGTCTCACTAGGAAATCAATCGATTTGTTTGTTAATCTCGTTAATTAGCGTGCTAACGAGCCTGTCAAACGCAGAATGACGAATTAGATAGTATAATTTAATTATTGTTATTACAAGACCATATCATTACGGTTAACTCTTTAGGCGTTAATTAAAATATTCTGTATAATCATAGTACGTAATAACAAATGCTCCAATTTACCGTGTAACATCAGTTTCGCGAAACGTTTGCTGTAAAACTATAGTATTTCGAATTAGCGAGAGAGGTATTATTCAATTTCTTTATGAGCCATCTTATTGAGAAGCGTATAATAAAAAGCAGAAGAAATAGAACTCTTGTTTGTGCTTTTTTTTAATGGAGTGTCCTTCGCCTATTATTATTATAATTACGCGTTATAGATAAAATAACGCGATAAACACAATCTATGCAATACAATTGTTTTTACGTAACGCGTTATCTGAAATGTATCTGATAACGTGAAGCGAATTCGCATGGCATACACGCAAGCAAACAATATCGAGATGAAATAATGCGACGGCTTTCCCAGTGCCGCAACATATTTGTCCTGAAAATGAGGACCGTCCCAGGTGGAATCTTGAAAATTTTCGCAAAACAGAGAATTTTCAATGAGATCGCCGTGAGACCACCTTTTCCTCATTAATTCGCCGCGTTTCCAGACTTAAAACCAAACAATCTTGATTCGCGAACAAATTAACAATAGGCTTACATATACAAGCACCAGTTCACGAATGCCATGCGGAGGGATTGCAAACTCGTTGGAAATATTCCAGCGGAATGCGGCCGCGCTGCCCAGCGGAGAAGGATAACGCACGATGTTCCCCATTATAATTACTGCAATACTATCTCGGTTTAAAGTCCCCGATCGTAAAGTATGTAAGCACAAACAAGCTCGAAGCGAGTCATGTACTCGCGGCTACGCAAGATTACCGTGTTCGCGATCACCAGTGTATAAAGTGGATGTACACATTCTACGTAATATACCTTTGTAACTGGCTGTATGCAGGCTCTCGCGTGTGCACGCGACCTCGTATACGCGATACCGATACATGCAAGACGGTCTAAGAAGATATCGCTAAGTGGCCGCCGATATACGGAACGACAGATCAGTTTAAGACCACCTGCTCCGGAAGGTGGAACTCCTTTGTAGAGAAATCGCTTATCGCGGATTTAATCCAATCGCCGGCTTGACGCTAAGAACAGCTGAGAAGGTCTTGTTGTAGGTCTGAAAGAAATGGATCGCGTTAAAAGAAAGCGAAAGAAGGCTGGTGGTGAAAAGGTATAGCTTTACCGTTTATAAGTCGAATTTTATACGTGAATTAAATTCCTTAAAAATATCTAATTAATATTCTAAATATTAAAATCTAAATTATTTTTTTACCTTTTTTAACATTTCTTAAGATATTCAAGTATAGTATAAGAAATTTGAGAGCTCCTTTACTGTTTTCATCTACGTTATTATAATAATTTATATAATTCTATTCTGTATAATTAGAGTGACAACGTCTCTCGTGATTTCTGAAATGCTGTCAGTTTATATTTATATTCAAAATTTATAAAATTATAATTATAAGTTAAAGACAAATATTATAATATTTGCGTGAGCTATCTTAACAAACGCAGGATGCTTACAAAAGATTAAAATCTTTTTTTATTTGAAAACATCCGCCTTATCGATGACGTTTCTCAAGATAACAGTTGAAGAAAATTGACAATGTTAAATTATATTGGTACGTTCTAGCTAATATTACGTTGCAAATCTAATTATTATAGTTTAAAAAGAAGGTCAAATATATTATATAGAGCAATATAATAGCCTGATTATAATTTTAAATTACAGACCATAGCTCTGACAGATTAATGGTTTCACATCTGTAATTAACTTTTTACACCTATATAGGAGTTATATGTATAGCTTCTGTAATTCACTTTATTTGTTTATTTTACGCTCATTCTGTTACAAGAAAAGCCAACTGTACACGGAGAGAATTTTTTGTTATATTTTACTCTTAAATTCACTACAAACTTGGGACAACTTGGCAACCAAGGAACTTTTAAAATGTACAAAAGACATTTTACAAACAACGTGATAAAAATTACCAAGTAGATTGGTAAATTTTGAAAAATTATTGAAATATATTTTAGATATATTTTAGTAAAATTAATCAAACATATTTTATATTTTAATGTAATAGATATTAATATTTTTTATTATGGTATAGATATTAATCAGAATAGCTCGCATAAAATTCTTGGTGGTACATGTTGTCCCACAACTACCATAATTTCAGGGTAAATTTTAAGAGAAAATTCTCTCCGTGTAGTAACAGAAACTTTATAACAAGTTACTTTATTGCCGCTGTTTATTTTCAATGTATACAGTTTGTTGTATTAACTTCAATATTTTAATATCAACTTCTAATTTTATCGAAGGTTTTTTTTTATATTTGTTATCAAAGTCTAAAGATTTATTCTTGTTACAAAGCGAGATACGACATAAAAATGATTTAATAAATGATTTATTAATATACCTGACAATAACTTCATTTGCGAAATGCTGCATTATTATCTAATCACATGCTGATGCTGACCTGAATTCTTAAGAAATCTCACGATTCTTCGGACACAATTCCATTATTTTACTGAGATGATCGACACAGTTTCATCATCGTTCTAATATGCTGAAATAACAAGGAAAAATGCGTATCTGGCTAAAAATTCCGATAATCAAGGAAAATGCATTATATATCATGAAATGCATTATTCCTTCAAATTTGTATCGAAATAGCATTAGTTTTAACTGCTATTTCAAACGTTTGCTTCGAAAAGAACAATAGTTTTACGCACGGAACTTGAAACGAATCGCGACAATTCGAATGTGCATAGATTTGCATCAAAGTAGATCGACGCTGCAAAGATTTTCCTGTTCCGTAACGCTCTGATGGATAATACTTCACGCTTTAACTAGCTCTTCTTGTTAGTCGTGACATAACAATCACATAAACAATCACTCGTTATGGATTTACGTGTCATTACGTAATGGAACTAGCAGAAACAAATCGAACTGTCAAACCGTTCTACATGATTCACCTGTCTCGTCTATTCGGCAAATCGGTAAATGCCGAAGACTAAAAGACGTTAAACTTCTTTGAAAAATTAGCATTGTTCTAGGTGGAACATAAAACTCGTAATGATATCCCGATGACGTCGTCATGACTTTATTCATCACTTAAAAGTTATCTGGACATGTCCAGGTAATTGTTAAATGATGAATAAAGTCACGATAACGTCACCATGATGTCATTACGAGTTCTATGTTCCTAGGATGTTGCCGACAAATGATTCACGTTCAGTAGCAAAAAGGCCGATGAGCTATTATAGAATAACATTATTGCGCTAGGATGAGCACGCGCCATCATTGATTCAAACTTACAGACGCTAAAAATGATCCATCAATTCGATCGGCGAATCGGTTGAAAACTATTGATTTACCGATTAGGTATTCATCCTACACTGTATTTTATTCGGAAAAACTCGTTACTCGCATAAATTCATAGTTTTATTTGGAAAGAAATTTTTTATCTTATCTTGTGTTTTTACCAAGTCGCTGAAATTTCAATTAATTAATTTATTAAGGGAAACCGGGGCTAACTCAACACTATTTTTTCAAAGGCAATTTTTAATATTTAATTAAAATTTTTAGGCAAATTCAATGGTATATATTTAAAGAGTGTTCCTTCAGGTACAAAATTGATTCAGAAAGTTTTGCTGTACGTCGCTTTGTTTTGCCGCCAGGAAAGGAAAAGTGACGCAAAGACAAATTTTCGAATTGAAAAATGCCGGGGTAAACTCGACACCCCGCCGGGGCAAACTCAACACTTTGTCTAATCGACACAATTTGATCTGGAACTTATTTTTGACTGTCTGAAAATGAAAATACATTGTTTATTGTGTATTTAAAAAGTACAAAAATTCGGAATAAAGTAGCTAGAACAATTATTTAAAATAATGAAAACAAAAATTGTTGAACTTTCAATTATCTTCATTCAAACTCATGTCTGAAAAACAATTAATGCAGGTAAACTCGCGATCGGACGTGCGCATACATTTGTCATGAGCCATACGGCTGCATGACAAGCATCGTCGTTTGTTACTGAGAGCCGACAAAACGGCGTGGTGTTGACTTTGCCCCGGACGTCGTTTTTCACTTTTGTCACTTCAAAAACATGAAAATTTTGAAAATATCCAAAAACGATTATCGGATTCATATAGAGCATCAAATTTACCATGAAAATCACTTACATATAGGTTTGCAAGAGTAAAGCTCGATGAAAGAGTAGAAATTTTCGAGAGATCAGAAAAATTACTTTTCACCATCAAAAACGCTTATGTCGCGCTAAAAATTACACTATAACTCAGAATGTCACCAAATCCCGTTGATAATACTAGTACATAAAGACGCATTTACAGTAGGAAAGGCAAGTTTCTACGACAGATTTAAATTAGCAAAAAGTCTAGTGTCAAGTTTGCCCCGATGTTGAGTTAGCCCCGGTCTCCCCTACTCCGAAAGAATCGGATCTTTTTTTTCCGCGAAGAAGATCGCTCGGGAGAATTTTCGAATTTCTCACGTCGACGTATCTTTCCCACGAGTGCGCTTTTATAATTGAGAGTCAGCCTCGTCCCGATCGGAATCAGACGCAAAGAGCGAGAGAGAGAAAGAGAGAGCGCGTCCACCGCGGATAACTTTAACGAGACTTAACGAGTCCACTCACACAGACGGCTCCAGCGATCGCCGTTCTCGCGTACCGCCCCTCCCACGCTTCCCAGATCTCTGTGATCATCATCTCGTCTCTGTTCTACGACGCAGAAAGTGCTGCTATCCATCGTCGATCCTTGGGACGTGAAGGTGGCCAGTGTTGATCCGATCGGACTGGCCGAACGACGGGGCGTCTCCCTGTCCGTCTTACCCTCTAATCAGGACGAGGGTGCCAGCCCGGCCTTAGGCAGGTCCCTCAAGATACCGTCACCCTGGTACAAACCTGGTACCGGCTCCTCCGATCACGTCAGCTCCGCCAAATCCGAGAAATCGCCGTTGATCAATCCCATCTGGCTGGATCCTCGGTACCCATCACGAAGGTATCCTCAATTTCCTATCAATATGCTAATAATAAATAAACATTACGATATATAAAGTTGTATTTAAATATAAATTATTATCATTCGCTTGATATAAATAAAATTTTGTATCATTAAAACTAATTGGTGAGAACAAAATGAGTCTTTTTTCTCTTTCTCTTTTTAAAAATCTTGCACTTTTAAAGTAAATTCTATATAATTTTTATAATTACATATTAATATTTATTAATTAGACAAATTTCTTACAATGATCATGAACGTGATGGAAAATTATAGCATATCAATACTTAATAAGCATAAATTAACGTAAATATTAACATAAATCGAAGTCATCGTTATTACACATGTTAATTTTTTAATGACGTCGTGTCTCGAAGGTCACCCGTCAACGGAACTGACGATTCCCCGTCACCGAATCCATCCAAGAAAAGATCGCGAGATAACGGACAGAGAACCGGCGAGACAAGGCACGGCGACGAGGCGGGCGAGGTCGACAATGAATTAATCAAGGCTCCGCAGGAAATTAGCCGCGACGGTTTCGATGATGTGGACGGTACAGCGGCGGTGCGAGTGCGTTTCGAGATCGACGGAGCGGAGCCGAAGCGGAATGGAGTGCGATGTGAGAACGGACGGGATGTCGTCGACGGTGCGCCGCGAGTGTTGACGAAAAATCAGAGCGCGAACGATAATTCGAGGCCCGAGCAACGCGAACGGCGACCGATCGCGGGCGGAGTGAATGCGGAAAAGAGGCAGGAGAGTACCTCGCGGCGAACGGACCGTGACGTGGAGGTCGGGAAGAACGAGGAAGACGCGAATGGCGAACGGGACTATTCTCGGATAAGCGGAGAGAAGCCAGCGATTATCGAAATCGTTCAGTGCTTGGTGGAATCCAGGTAATTATATACTGGAAATAAAATGTGTGCGTCGCGCGAGTAATATACTTTATTGCCACGTCTTCGTTTTCTCTCCCTCTCTCACTGTGTTCTGACTAAAACGATATACAGATAAGATAAAACAAATTCTCTCTGAAAAGAAGAGTTTTAGCTCTTCAAAGTTGTAGAACAATATTAAATAATTTTTACGAATATTTAATATTCTTTTAAATTTAATCATCAAACGAAAGACAAGGAAAAAATATAAAAATTCAGCAACGCGAGTTTTACTTTACACGGCAGAACTTTGAAATTTCCTTTTTATGTTTCGAGGTACAGTCCACAAACCACCGCGGCGGAGAGGAGAGCCAAAAGGATGCCATCATGTCGTCGTCAAGAAACTTCGAAGGAAATAGATCCAGTGGGTAAGACGGGTATTGCATGTTAAAGTGTAGAACAGGTCGATGGTTCACGAGATGATTCAGAGAGAATTATGTCGGAATTAAAGCGAGATCTTCCGGTAGTTTAGGCTTATTAGGGTTGTTCAGGATCAGCCAGTGTGCCAACCATAATACAGGATCGGCCGGTCTGTGCTTGCAACACTGTAGAGAGAAATTTGTTTAGAATTAATGAAATAGGATTGAGACAAAATATACATGTAACTTTTCATTGGCAAGGATTACTTTACCAATGTTAGACCATCGACTAGAACCGGGTTAATAGTGTCCCACAAAAAATCTTCAGCCGTCTCGTCTCTCAGCAAGGGCTCAGTTATAACTGAGAAAAAAACAAGAAGAGACTTCTAGTTTGATATCGAAATAACTACTAAATGTTAAGAAAATTAAGTATTGTGGAGAAATATAAAACAAAGAGAAATCTACATTCGGGGAAGAAAAAGTGGATCTCTTTCTTGGCCCGTTCGCGACCGCAGCTGCCGTGGACAGCGTTCTTTATGTTGTCTCCTTTACGACCATATCTCGCTCGGATGCTGTCAGGAAAATACAAACGCGCTTCGGCCACCTGAGAAGCGATTCTTAAAATAAATCTCGATTAGAAGGAAAATTGTTTCTTAAAATATTATTCGAGGATTCTAATACCGTGGTTGGTCCTATGAGCCTCTTCCATTCTTCAACAGCGTTCTCCTTTGCTAATACGAACGCTATAATGGATCCCGATGACATGTACGCCACCAGATGAGGGAAACTCAGTTCGCCGAAGCGATTGCTGTAGAACTCCGCGACCTGTTCGGGTGTCAGCTGCAACCAACGAGTCTGACAAATCTCAAATCCTTCCGCGTATATTCGACGCTCGATCTCCTTTCTGTAAA